>NC_047516.1:0-37050 GCF_902827115.2 Pseudochaenichthys georgianus
ATTCTATAGAATTCTATAGAATTCTATAAAACTCGTCTTTAAATTGGAATAGAGAAAATCATAGTAATCTACATCATTTTGTGGAACTGAGCTGCTTTGCAAAAGCTGTATGGGTCCCTTTGAAATCTTTACAACTGTATACTGGATTATGTGCCCAATTAAATTATGTAACCTATACATAACCATATACAACCATACAACATATTGGAATGGAACTCTAAACTGAATGAATGTCACTGTCCTTGTAATCTGATGTCAATGCTCCAGAATTTCTGTGACTGCATCTGTATGTATACATTGATCACTTTTGTTATGTAACTAATTATCTGTTACAACTGGAGATTAAAGCTAAGTGACATATAACAATATCTATTGTTAGTGTGAGTCTGTTATAAACAACTCATTGGAGTCTGCAGTACTCTACTCTGTTTTGCAGTCTATTATATACTGTAAAAAAAGATCGTAATTTTACAGGAAATAACTGTAAATGTTTATAGTAAGTATCATGTTTTTTTAAATAACTTGCAAAATCCTGTAAAATGGCAGATATTAACTATAAATTAACAACCCAAAACATTATTTTCAGTATTTTGACAATAACCACAAATAAACGTTTATTTCCTTTTTTTACAGTAAATTTACTATATAATATTTACAGTATTTTTGCACTTTCAGAAAATAATGCAGATGTACGTCAAATAAAAGTATTATCTGTAATTAAATATGTAACTCGTAATATAAAAGTGTATTACTATTATAAGACTTTAAGATTTTCTTTGTAATTTAAGGTAATCATAAAACTGTAAAAAAAAAGTGTCAACTAAAAAAAACGTAAAATGTAATTAAAACCTTTTACATACATAATTTTCTCAATATTCGATTGAATCCACCACAACACAAAATATCCAATGTTGAATACAAAAGTAAATAAATATGTTCTCATTAATTCCTAACTTACTATATTGTAAACATCTACAGTTGACAATATCATTAAAACAAATTAAAATGATAGAAAGTGGAGCACATTTCTGCAGGGAGGATCAGGTTTAAAACACACACTGTTATTTACTCAACAAGTCACAGTTATCCTTGTTTTATTTATGTTGCTGTTTTTTTTTCTCCCATTGGTCAATACACAGTAATAAGCCTTAGTTTTACAGTATAATGTATGGTTTTCGGATTCTGGCCGACAGCCAGAGCTACGGCAATTGAAATAGAATTTAGCCAAAACACGGCAGACAAGTCAGGCAGTTTGGAATGAGTCCACAACACTCCTGATTGGTTAATATAAACGTCATCGAAGAAACCTGCCAATGAGAACTGTCCGCGCCTGTCATTCACATTTGAAACATCCACGTCAGTTTGAGTGGGTCTCCTCCTGCAAGCTACAGCTGTCTGTCTGTATGTCTGCTGCAGGGATTTTATGGATTTATATCGGGATCGTTTTACACGTTAAATATGAGCATCGGGACGTCAACAAAGAACAGAAGACTTGAGATCTGGTGAGTCCTGCAACTGTAATGGAGTTAAATATGTATTTAGATAATCCTTAGTTTGTGAATGTTTTATTTTTTATTTAAGGTTACATTTCTTCTTCTAGTTAGCTGAGTTTCTTCCCGTTAAGTTGGTATTCATCATTAATAGGTTGTTAAATGTTAAGAAGCCCTGACATGCTGTTTCTTGCAAGATGTTGCGCCCGGAAAACCTGGCTTAACAGGTGGCTGCTAACGTTAGTTTACAGCTTATTGCAATGCTGCCCCCACCCTCTCGTCTCCAACACGGGAGAATTACACATAAACATGCAGCGGGGTGTCACAATGTTGTCGCCAAGTTTAATGTAAAGTTTCACAGCTTTCTTATAGCGGAATCTAGTTTGTTAATGTTCAGTAACAGCTAGCATAGCATAAACAGCTAACCGCTAACGTTTGGCTAACTTGCTAGTTAGCTCTGCTCGATATATTACAAGCTAACATGACTAGCTAATGTCACACTGTGTGAACTAAAATACTTGTTGTATTACTACATCATACATGCTTGGTCCAAATCACTGCTAAAATTAATTATTTTTGAAAATGTATAGTAAAGAAACACTCAGCCATGCATGAAATAACATAGCAAAAAGAATACGGGTAATGTTTGACCCATGTTGTGCCTTAGAAGTGTAGTGATACAAACATGATTTTTATTCAAAAAGTAAGAAAGGGAAAAATACAAATTGGTGTTGATCCAAAACAGGTTAATTGAGGAATACCTGGAATCCTGAATGGTTAAAGTAATTTATTGCAAAGATATTTACAATTAAAACTAATTCGGGTCACTTTTGACACATGTTGGTTGTATGGTGTTGTGTAAGAAAGGGTTAACATGACGGCTGTGATGTTCACTCTTTTGACAGAGCACCAGTGGACAGCGAGGACTATGGAAGAGAAGATGTGATGGCTTTGTGTGGAAAGCTGCTGACGCCAGCCTGTGTCCCTCATCAGTCTCTCCAGGCGCACCCAGCTATTCTTCCATCTTGGAGATGAAAAGACTTTGATATGTGAGTAATAACTAACTTGTGTCTAACATAGTATTGAATGTGGTTTAGTAAAGTATTTAAAAATACCCCACATTGTACATGTACAGGACAATCAGACCTTGTTCAACAAAGATCATAAGACAATTGTTTTGTCTTTGAGGTACAGCCGCAGCAGAGAGTCTGAGTTTGAAGAAAGCACTAACATTTTATTTAGTGTTGTTTAATCAATCAATATTTACTGGTCTTGAATTTCCTCACTGGATTACAAAATGCTTGAATCTTATTGTACAGGGACATTATGCAGATTTAATCACCTGAAGATGAAAATATAGATTCATCGATATGTACCATTTTAAGGAAATAGACTGTTATGCAGCTTTCACACCAGCGCTTTTCAGTTTCTAGCTCCGAGCGGGAGCTTTTCTGGTTCAGCTCCGGTTTCCCTTTTCAGCTCCCGCTCTGTACACACCGCCCACTGGCGCTCCAGAGCTGCCCCTGCTGCGTCATGACGTCACCGTTTACATCGCTGATTTGCTCCCCAACGGCAGCCATTACGGCGCTCATAACAACAACAACAACTGCGTCGGGTCGATGATCGTGTTGCTTTTAATCACACGAAGCCAGAATAAATTGAATACGACTTCTCCAACCTTATACTTTTCTCCAGAGCTGCCGTGGTTCATTGTTTATTAATGTGTTTCTGCAGCATTTACCGACCGCTGCAGATGCAGCTCTTCCACAGGAGTTTATTCTCCCGTTAGCTCCCGGTTAGCTCACACTGCAGCGGCCGCTCTAAAGTATTCACTGTCCGACTCACACAAGCAGCTGATGCATATCCCCAGTTCCCCTTAGCCTAAGGGAATGTGTGTCAGTCTGAATTGACACTGTTTGGTATCACAACGCTGTTATGAAAGTTTCTCTGGTATCAAACGGGTGATGTTGGCATAGCAACCGAAGCTAAACTGACTACTTGCATCCGATAGCTGCAATAATACAAAACAACACGTCTGCCTCTCTCCACAATGATCGATAACAGTGAACGGACTGGTCAAAGTAAGGCACAAATAAACAGAATCCACACGAAGCCTGGTTAGTGTTGCCTGACTTTATAAAGTGTGTTTATAGGCACTACTGCTTGTAGGCAGGCTGACAGTCGACCCATGGGAGGTGGGTTTAGTTTCCTGCACGCCTCGACGTAAGAGAGACGTAAGCGACGTCGCCTCTTAGCTCCAAAGCTCTTGCCTCTGGACTAGGGGTGCAACAACTAATCGACTTCATCGATTAAAATCGATTACCAAATTAGTTGCCAACTAATTCAGTCGTCGATTCGTTGGTGACGTCATCACGTGTGTTTTACGCCCCGTTAAGCTCTAACTTTATTGGTCTTTGTATCGGTACTGGAGACATTTAAAAAAGATATGTCATGTATTATTGCTACAAAGACATTATATCGCAGTCTTAGTGTCGCCAACTCGTTTCTAATATGCAAAAAGACAAACAAATGCGTCTATGATGTATTTTCGATCTTTCTCTCCCCCGCCTGCTTGCGAGGGGGCGGGGCAGTTTACACACGGGCAGCTGCAACATGCAGCAACACACACACGTGGGAGATGGCGGAGAGAACGCGCTCCGAGGTGGTTAAACTTTACCCGACCTCGATGTGGAGAATGCTCGTTACCAAAAGTGGAATAAGAGTTTAGCATGTGAGGGCGGTAACACGAGCTATTTGTCTAAACATTTAGCAAAAGTGCTCCACATCCAGACGGAGGAATGCACCGGGTTCCACTGTCTTTCTAGTAGCTCTGTAGCCCCGTCCACAGTAACGTGTCCACGTCAGGTGTTCTGTATGCTAGCAGCAACACACGGAGCTAACTACATTATACAAACATAATGATTAGAGGTAACAGAGTTATTTGCGGACTTTTGGTGACAGAGCCTTCAGTGTGGCACCCCCCACCCTCTGGAACTCTCTCCCCCCCGAAATCCGCAGCGCCCCAACGCTGGACATTTTCAAAAAAGCCCTCAAAGCGCACCTTTTTTACCAAGGCTTTCCCCACTGTATAGTTAGTTTAATAGGTTTATTTGTCCGCTACTTCCCCCCCCACCCCCTTAACCTGTCTGCCTTTTTTCCCCTACTCCCCCCCCCTACCCGACTTGTAAAGCGACCTTGGGTTTCCTGAAAGGCGCTATAAAAATATTATATATTATTATTATTTAGTTTGTTAAAGTTTCAGCTATTCTTATATTTACAGTTGTGTCATCAGATTATTTAATACGATTTGTTAAAACACTGTTGTTTCTTTTGATGTGAAATATTATTTATTTAAATTTGAATAAAAAGCAATGTTAGTTTTGTTCACAATTTAAGTTATTTCAATAATATATTTATTTTGGAATCAAGTATTCATCTTTATTGTCTTCATTGTTAGTTTCCACATGCCTAAAACAACCTCAAGCTAAATCTAAAAGTTGATGGCTAAATAAGAGCGTTTGAGAAATTGTGCAAGGCGTACAGTAATAGTCCGAATAGTCGATTAATCGTTTCATTAATCGATGATCAAATTAGTAGTTTGTTGCAGCCCTACTCTGGACCGACAATTTTTTGGAGCTGGAAATGAAGCGGATTCCGGAGCTAAGAGCCGGCGCCGCTGCGGTGTGAACAGGAAAACCCGGCGCTTTTCAGGCTCTAGCTCCGAGCCGGAGCTGAAAAGGCGCTGGTGTGAAAGGGGCATTAGTGGTATTGACCGAAGCTCCACAGCTGTAGCTAGGCGCTGCTAATGAAAACTCAAGTGCTCAATTTGTTGGTTTTTCTTTATTATTAAGAATTGAGCAAGCATATCTTCCTCTTCGAAATCCCAGTTGTACTTCGCTAACACGTAGTGCCTGGGAGGGTGTGTTTGATTGTTCCCACCCTTACCTCACTTATGGACTAGGTCATGTTAGACAAGCAATCCAGTGGTTAGTTTTAGGGTCACCTCCATTGTTTTATTTTTCATTTATTCACTTTAAGAGAAAGGGATTTCAGAAACAAGTCTCACACAGGGTGTCCGCGGGGTCTTAAAAAGTATTAAAAGTTGATAAATCAATTTAGCGAAAATTAAAGCTATTAAAAAGTATTAAACGGCATTTTCCAAGGTATTAAGAAGGTCCACAGCAACGACAACATGAAACACCCTTTAATTTACTGAAACAACATGTCGGGAAACCCCCTCAAGGTGGCCCCATGCAGAGCGTGCCATAAAATGCTGCTTCTTATTTTAAGTTTCGTTGCCTTGTTCCGCTCTGTGGGGGGGGGGGGGGGGGGGGGGGTTTTATCTGCTGGTGGACTACCTGAGAGATATACAGCAGGAGAACACGCCGTCCACCGCGGAGAATAAACAGAAGGGCAACCATGCTCCGGGGTCTTCTTCGCTGCTTTTGGTGTGTTTTGTGGCGGAAGCAGCGCCACTTACAGGCCTGGCATATGTACTACCGCGTTTCCAGCGGTCTAGTGTGAACGGACACGTTAATGAATCGAATGCGTGTGAATGCGTTTTACTGTATGCGTCCTCGTGGGGCCGGGGTCTAAGCCAAACTATATGCAGTCACAGAGATCTGCTATTTTAAAGTAAGGTCAACACATATCGACCCTAAATATAGATATTAAGAATGAGAAAAGTCTTAACATATATATCGTTTTTTGTAAACATATGACAAATGTGTGAGGGTGATGACGTCAGAGCATCGTCCCATGTGCCGGGCTTAGCCCCGGACAGCCCCAGCCCAATTTAACCCCTGGGTATTTGTGAGGGAGCTCCTATATGCCATTACCCCGCTGAAGCTCACCAACGTTTCATATATTTCATAGTTCAAAGTTTTGTCAATTGTTTTGTTTATTGGTCAAATACTGGTTTCTACTGGTTTCTGAGGAGCTTTACTGAAATGAAAGAGCACAGAAGCAACATACTGCATTAAACCTGACCTTCACAGAGAGGTTGAAGTTCATGTGGAGAGGAGGCTTCAGTAGTCTGTCTGCACTCTGTTTAGTTGTGCTATCTTACAATCAATATAGTAAATGTGAGGTAAATTGTGTGTCGCCAATGTAACCGGTTAGAACTCGAAGTTGCGATGAGGTCTTAAAATGTATGGAAAGGGTCTTAAAAAAGGTCTTAAAAGGTATTCAATTTGACTTCAGGATTCCTGCATATACCCTGTCACAAGTTTGGCTCGAGGTAAAATTAACAAAAGCTAACTGGTGTTAGACTATGTTCCCCCCTTCTAAACTTATGAAATAATCAATGCCCTGATAATAACATCCATCATTATGGTTTACTAATAGTTATCACTTCACTTCCTCCTCCAGCACCTGGACACAGCAGGAACCTACGCCAGGATCCTGTTTGTGGACTTCAGCTCTGCCTTCAACACAACCCTCTGGCTGGAGGCTGCGCACCATCAGGACCAGAACCTCTCTCCCTCAGGACCAGAACCTCTCTCCATCAGGACCAACACCTCTCTCCATCAGGACCAGAACCTCTCTCCCTCAGGACCAGAACCTCTCTCCATCAGGACCAGAACCTCTCTCCATCAGGACCAACACCTCTCTCCCTCAGGACCAGAACCTCTCTCCATCAGGACCAACACCTCTCTCCATCAGGACCAGAACCTCTCTCCCTCAGGACCAGAACCTCTCTCCATCAGGACCAACACCTCTCTCCATCAGGACCAGAACCTCTCTCCCTCAGGACCAGAACCTCTCTCCATCAGGACCAGAACCTCTCTCCATAAGGACCAGAACCTCTCTCCCTCAGGACCAGAACCTCTCTCCATCAGGACCAGAACCTCTCTCCATAAGGACCAGAACCTCTCTCCATCAGGACCAAAACCTCTCTCCATCAGGACCAGAACCTCTCTCCATCAGGACCAAAACCTCTCTCCATCAGGACCAGAACCTCTCGGCACCTCAACAAGGCCCGCCCCCCCCACTGACACTTTACCTCAGCCACAACGCAGACTCTGCATGGAGATCACAGGATGGTAAATAATGCAATGTTTAAATATTGCTTACTGCCAATATTTTATATTCTATAATTTATTGCATTCTATTTCTTAATATAGTTCGCTATCTGTGTAGTTTTTACATTTTTTTATTTGTATGTACGACACCTCCTCATACGTATGAACATACCTGGCAATAAACCCGTTTCTAATTCTGATCTTTTTGTCCTCTAGGTTGCACTGCCACGTCTACAGTAGCACAGAATGGACAGAGGAAACATGATTGGGCCTCAAGTTTTTTGCAGCCAATATAAATTATCCTACAAACTTGGGATAGGAGGGTGAGTGAACAAGCTATCCATTGGTCACAGGACTGAAGACCGCTCTGCCTCCTAACCTGATGGTTACGATCAGTCTTCAGTTGGATCCGCTTTGATTGACAGCATGGAGCACATCTGATGTTATGGATTCTAAAACATGTGTGCCCTTCACATCTCACAGCATCTCTCTTTTTCATGACCTTATGGACACGCTAATGTGTGTGTACCAGGGCCGGCCCTGACCAATTTGCCGCCCTAGGCAAGATTTTAGCTGGCGCCCCCCCCCCCCCCAAAATGCAGACACTCACTATGATTCGCGCGTGCATGGTTGTGGCATGACCACCAAAACAAAGATATTGACACAAGATGTGTGCAACTGCATTTAGTTTCCTATCCATTTGAACATGATTTAAGTGGGGGGGGGGCTCCTCTAGGGGGGTCCAGGGGCATGTACCCCCGGGAAGACTTTTTCTTTTAATAATGAAGTTAAAAGCATCGATCTGGTGCACTTTGAGAGCAACGTTAGGAGATCTATGGATACATCTCTCAACACCAGATGAAACAGAACTGGAAGCAGATTTTCTTTTTCTTTATGGATATTTTACAAATCACTCCCCTTTCAAACTGTATTCTTGTTTATTAATAACAACTTTTGTGTACCGTCAGTATTTTATACCTGTTTTTCACCTATTCTCTATAACTATAATGATCATATAAAGGTGTGCCTTTACCTCACTGAGCTGAGGTTATCAGAGCCTCTCAGTCTTTCAGGAGAGAGCTCTCTAAAGCTCTCCCCGCGGCCGCTTACACAGTAGATTCCAATGTTAATAAAAGCACACAGAAGCTGTGTACGTTTTTTGGGAGTTTGATTTATTTTAAATGAACACAAATACAAAATTAAAACCTATAATTGCACACTAAAACCATTATTTCAAAAAAAGAACAATTTCACATAAACCTTTGGCTTTTACTGGGACTTTGGGGGGGTATGTGCCATAGTTTATGGGCACTGTACGCAATATAGGCGTAGTTCTGTTAGTATAAGATAATAAGATGTACTTTGTTGATCCAAAATCTGGAAATTGTGTTATGAAAAAAAAAAAGTCTAACTTTTTTATTTTTTTTACATTTTAGTAAAGAGTATTTTTTCAAATCTATAGCTTTGGGGCCCGAGATGATTCTGTCGGGCCTTCAGAGCTCATGAGGTCATTTAAGAGAGGATGAACGCATGGGCAGTGGAGAGGGGGGGGGGGGGGGGTCTGCAGCTAAAGAACATCAACGCTCAACGTTCAATTACCTGGGTATATTCAGACATTGTTCAATGAAAGTATATCAAATGAAATATATAGAGACAATTCTCTTAACTTGCCTGTATATATTATATGAATGATTATATGAATTATTCAAGGTTAAGGTATTCACTTATATTGTATGTTAACGTATATTAAGATGTAAAAAACCAAAAGTAAAAAGAAAAGGGAGAAGGGGTCGGATTAAATAAGTGTAAACTTCTCCCGACCCCTTTTCGGACGTGTACTTAGCTAAAGTGTTGTTGTTTATTGATATCAGACAATGATACTACAGATTATTCAATTATTATTTAAATATTTCGTTTAGTTATTGCATTCATTTGTCTAGTACTGTATCAGGTCTGTATCATCTTTTGTTTCATTTGTATTTTCTTTGGTTTTACACGCCCGAAAAAATAAATAAACTAAACTAACTAAACTAATGCCGATGCAGTCAGCTTTAAAAACATAAACGAGACCATGATTTCTTTCCTCAAATTAATTATATTTGTTGCGTAAACTTTCATGTTGACGTCTTGAGTTAAATTGATGTTTATTAAGAACTCAAACTTACTTCAGAACTGTTTTTTTAACTCTTACTTTTTAACACATTTTAGATTGAAATCAGATGTTTCCTGGCGCTGCTACATGACTGCTTGATGCTATCTGGGAGACAGATGAACATCAGCACTTCTTACGTACTCGTCTATTTGGAGCCCCTTATCCTGACAACGATGTAACTCCAGCTGTTGGGACCACAGCAGACCGTCTTTGAGTTGATCTCCTCGATAACAGTAAAACACTTCGAAACTCCTCAAAGCTGAACACCTCGTAAGACTAAACGCTAACTCGCTTGCCACCCAACAAAAACACTGCGATAACTTAATTGTGAATATATTATACTTCTGAATAATTTCCAGGTAAAACCTTATATTTCTATTTAAACACGTGATCTGAAATCTCTTGTATATTGCCCGTAGGAAGTGCAGGGCTGAGATAAAGTGCATTCCCATAACACTGCACTGTGTAATGCAGGGGTGTCAAACTCCATTTCATCGCGGGCCACATTCGCATAACTCAAAGAGCCGGTTGTAACGATATAAATATATATAAAATAATGTATTATATTACATTATTGCCTCTGAATTGGATTATTATCGGATAGGATAATAACTACGTCTGAAAGCAGAAGTCCAGGGCGAATAATTGCAAGTCTCTTCAGTGCGCATGTCACAGAACGAGATGCATTGTGGGACATGTAGTTTATGGGCAACCTGCTTCTGCAAAGTGGCATGTAACCGTATAATAAAACTTATTATATTCTTTGCAAGTCCTTGCGGGGCCGCATCAAATGAAATCGCGGGCCGGATTTGGCCCCCGGGCCTTGAGTTTGAGACCCCTGGTGTAATGCCTTAACACACGACCCCCCGAGTGCAGCGTCCTCAGACCGACCAACACTGAAGCAACAGAAAGGTATTTCTCTCTGACCTTCGAGCACGTTTCTTTGGCTGCTCGCGTTCATACCAGCCTGTCTGCAGCAGACCGACTGCAGCTGATTGTCGTTAACACATCTTTATAAACTATTTCCACAGCTCGAGTGTCGTCGGCTGTCCAAGATGTTTCTTTACTTATATGGTCACAGGACTGAAGACCGCTCTGCCTCCTAACCTGATGGTTACGATCAGTCTTCAGTTGGATCCGCTTTGATTGACAGCATGGAGCACATCTGATGTTATGGATTCTAAAACATGTGTGCCCTTCACATCTCACAGCATCTCTCTTTTTCATGACCTTATGGACACGCTAATGTGTGTGTACCAGGGCCGGCCCTGACCAATTTGCCGCCCTAGGCAAGATTTTAGCTGGCGCCCCCCCCCCCCCCAAAATGCAGACACTCACTATGATTCGCGCGTGCATGGTTGTGGCATGACCACCAAAACAAAGATATTGACACAAGATGTGTGCAACTGCATTTAGTTTCCTATCCATTTGAACATGATTTAAGTGGGGGGGGGGCTCCTCTAGGGGGGTCCAGGGGCATGTACCCCCGGGAAGACTTTTTCTTTTAATAATGAAGTTAAAAGCATCGATCTGGTGCACTTTGAGAGCAACGTTAGGAGATCTATGGATACATCTCTCAACACCAGATGAAACAGAACTGGAAGCAGATTTTCTTTTTCTTTATGGATATTTTACAAATCACTCCCCTTTCAAACTGTATTCTTGTTTATTAATAACAACTTTTGTGTACCGTCAGTATTTTATACCTGTTTTTCACCTATTCTCTATAACTATAATGATCATATAAAGGTGTGCCTTTACCTCACTGAGCTGAGGTTATCAGAGCCTCTCAGTCTTTCAGGAGAGAGCTCTCTAAAGCTCTCCCCGCGGCCGCTTACACAGTAGATTCCAATGTTAATAAAAGCACACAGAAGCTGTGTACGTTTTTTGGGAGTTTGATTTATTTTAAATGAACACAAATACAAAATTAAAACCTATAATTGCACACTAAAACCATTATTTCAAAAAAAGAACAATTTCACATAAACCTTTGGCTTTTACTGGGACTTTGGGGGGGTATGTGCCATAGTTTATGGGCACTGTACGCAATATAGGCGTAGTTCTGTTAGTATAAGATAATAAGATGTACTTTGTTGATCCAAAATCTGGAAATTGTGTTGTTATGAAAAAAAAAAGTTTTTATTGCATTCATTTGTCTAGTACTGTATCAGGTCTGTATCATCTTTTGTTTCATTTGTATTTTCTTTGGTTTTACACGCCCGAAAAAATAAATAAACTAAACTAACTAAACTAATGCCGATGCAGTCAGCTTTAAAAACATAAACGAGACCATGATTTCTTTCCTCAAATTAATTATATTTGTTGCGTAAACTTTCATGTTGACGTCTTGAGTTAAATTGATGTTTATTAAGAACTCAAACTTACTTCAGAACTGTTTTTTTAACTCTTACTTTTTAACACATTTTAGATTGAAATCAGATGTTTCCTGGCGCTGCTACATGACTGCTTGATGCTATCTGGGAGACAGATGAACATCAGCACTTCTTACGTACTCGTCTATTTGGAGCCCCTTATCCTGACAACGATGTAACTCCAGCTGTTGGGACCACAGCAGACCGTCTTTGAGTTGATCTCCTCGATAACAGTAAAACACTTCGAAACTCCTCAAAGCTGAACACCTCGTAAGACTAAACGCTAACTCGCTTGCCACCCAACAAAAACACTGCGATAACTTAATTGTGAATATATTATACTTCTGAATAATTTCCAGGTAAAACCTTATATTTCTATTTAAACACGTGATCTGAAATCTCTTGTATATTGCCCGTAGGAAGTGCAGGGCTGAGATAAAGTGCATTCCCATAACACTGCACTGTGTAATGCAGGGGTGTCAAACTCCATTTCATCGCGGGCCACATTCGCATAACTCAAAGAGCCGGTTGTAACGATATAAATATATATAAAATAATGTATTATATTACATTATTGCCTCTGAATTGGATTATTATCGGATAGGATAATAACTACGTCTGAAAGCAGAAGTCCAGGGCGAATAATTGCAAGTCTCTTCAGTGCGCATGTCACAGAACGAGATGCATTGTGGGACATGTAGTTTATGGGCAACCTGCTTCTGCAAAGTGGCATGTAACCGTATAATAAAACTTATTATATTCTTTGCAAGTCCTTGCGGGGCCGCATCAAATGAAGTCGCGGGCCGGATTTGGCCCCCGGGCCTTGAGTTTGAGACCCCTGGTGTAATGCCTTAACACACGACCCCCCGAGTGCAGCGTCCTCAGACCGACCAACACTGAAGCAACAGAAAGGTATTTCTCTCTGACCTTCGAGCACGTTTCTTTGGCTGCTCGCGTTCATACCAGCCTGTCTGCAGCAGACCGACTGCAGCTGATTGTCGTTAACACATCTTTATAAACTATTTCCACAGCTCGAGTGTCGTCGGCTGTCCAAGATGTTTCTTTACTTATATGGTCACAGGACTGAAGACCGCTCTGCCTCCTAACCTGATGGTTACGATCAGTCTTCAGTTGGATCCGCTTTGATTGACAGCATGGAGCACATCTGATGTTATGGATTCTAAAACATGTGTGCCCTTCACATCTCACAGCATCTCTCTTTTTCATGACCTTATGGACACGCTAATGTGTGTGTACCAGGGCCGGCCCTGACCAATTTGCCGCCCTAGGCAAGATTTTAGCTGGCGCCCCCCCCCCCCCCAAAATGCAGACACTCACTATGATTCGCGCGTGCATGGTTGTGGCATGACCACCAAAACAAAGATATTGACACAAGATGTGTGCAACTGTATTTAGTTTCCTATCCATTTGAACATGATTTAAGTGGGGGGGGGGGCTCCTCTAGGGGGGTCCAGGGGCATGTACCCCCGGGAAGACTTTTTTTTTTAATAATGAAGTTAAAAGCATCGATCTGGTGCACTTTGAGAGCAACGTTAGGAGATCTATGGATACATCTCTCAACACCAGATGAAACAGAACTGGAAGCAGATTTTCTTTTTCTTTATGGATATTTTACAAATCACTCCCCTTTCAAACTGTATTCTTGTTTATTAATAACAACGTTTTTGTACTGTCATATATTATTTTATACCTGTTTTTCACCTATTCTCTTATTTTTCTATAACTATAATGATCATATAAAGGTGTGCCTTTACCTCACTGAGCTGAGGTTATCAGAGCCTCTCAGTCTTTCAGGCGAGAGCTCTCTAAAGCTCTCCCCCCCCCGGCCGCTGACACAGTAAATTCCAATGTTAATAAAAGCACACAGAAGCTGTGTACCTTTTTTGGGAGTTTTATTTATTTTAAATGAACACAAATACAAAATTAAAACCTATAATTGCACACTAAAACCATTATTTCAAAAAAAGAACAATTTCACATAAACCTTTGGCTTTTACTGGGGCTTTGGGGGGGTATGTGCCATAGTTTATGGGTGCTGTACGCAATATAGGCGTAGTTCTGTTAGTATAAGATAATAAGATGTACTTTGTTGATCCAAAATCTGGAAATTGTGTTATGAAAAAAAAAAAGTCTAACTTTTTTATTTTTTTTACATTTTAGTAAAGAGTATTTTTTCAAATCTATAGCTTTGGGGCCCGAGATGATTCTGTCGGGCCTTCAGAGCTCATGAGGTCATTTAAGAGAGGATGAACGCATGGGCAGTGGAGAGGGGGGGGGGGGGGGGGGTCTGCAGCTAAAGAACATCAACGCTCAACGTTCAATTACCTGGGTATATTCAGACATTGTTCAATGAAAGTATATCAAATGAAATATATAGAGACAATTCTCTTAACTTGCCTGTATATATTATATGAATGATTATATGAATTATTCAAGGTTAAGGTATTCACTTATATTGTATGTTAACGTATATTAAGATGTAAAAAACCAAAAGTAAAAAGAAAAGGGAGAAGGGGTCGGATTAAATAAGTGTAAACTTCTCCCGACCCCTTTTCGGACGTGTACTTAGCTAAAGTTTTGTTGTTTATTGATATCAGACAATGATACTACAGATTATTCAATTATTATTTAAATATTTCGTTTAGTTATTGCATTCATTTGTCTAGTACTGTATCAGGTCTGTATCATCTTTTGTTTCATTTGTATTTTCTTTGGTTTTACACGCTCGAAAAAATAAATAAACTAAACTAACTAAACTAATGCCGATGCAGTCAGCTTTAAAAACATAAACGAGACCATGATTTCTTTCCTCAAATTAATTATATTTGTTGCGTAAACTTTCATGTTGACGTCTTGAGTTAAATTGATGTTTATTAAGAACTCAAACTTACTTCAGAACTGTTTTTTTAACTCTTACTTTTTAACACATTTTAGATTGAAATCAGATGTTTCCTGGCGCTGCTACATGACTGCTTGATGCTATCTGGGAGACAGATGAACATCAGCACTTCTTACGTACTCGTCTATTTGGAGCCCCTTATCCTGACAACGATGTAACTCCAGCTGTTGGGACCACAGCAGACCGTCTTTGAGTTGATCTCCTCGATAACAGTAAAACACTTCGAAACTCCTCAAAGCTGAACACCTCGTAAGACTAAACGCTAACTCGCTTGCCACCCAACAAAAACACTGCGATAACTTAATTGTGAATATATTATACTTCTGAATAATTTCCAGGTAAAACCTTATATTTCTATTTAAACACGTGATCTGAAATCTCTTGTATATTGCCCGTAGGAAGTGCAGGGCTGAGATAAAGTGCATTCCCATAACACTGCACTGTGTAATGCAGGGGTGTCAAACTCCATTTCATCGCAGGGCCACATTCGCATAACTCAAAGAGCCGGTTGTAACGATATAAATATATATAAAATAATGTATTATATTACATTATTGCCTCTGAATTGGATTATTATCGGATAGGATAATAACTACGTCTGAAAGCAGAAGTCCAGGGCGAATAATTGCAAGTCTCTTCAGTGCGCATGTCACAGAACGAGATGCATTGTGGGACATGTAGTTTATGGGCAACCTGCTTCTGCAAAGTGGCATGTAACCGTATAATAAAACTTATTATATTCTTTGCAAGTCCTTGCGGGGCCGCATCAAATGAAGTCGCGGGCCGGATTTGGCCCCCGGGCCTTGAGTTTGAGACCCCTGGTGTAATGCCTTAACACACGACCCCCCGAGTGCAGCGTCCTCAGACCGACCAACACTGAAGCAACAGAAAGGTATTTCTCTCTGACCTTCGAGCACGTTTCTTTGGCTGCTCGCGTTCATACCAGCCTGTCTGCAGCAGACCGACTGCAGCTGATTGTCGTTAACACATCTTTATAAACTATTTCCACAGCTCGAGTGTCGTCGGCTGTTCACGATGTTTCTTTACTTATATGGTCACAGGACTGAAGACCGCTCTGCCTCCTAACCTGATGGTTACGATCAGTCTTCAGTTGGATCCGCTTTGATTGACAGCATGGAGCACATCTGATGTTATGGATTCTAAAACATGTATGCCCTTCACATCTCACAGCATCTCTCTTTTTCATGACCTTATGGACACGCTAATGTGTGTGTACCAGGGCCGGCCCTGACCAATTTGCCGCCCTAGGCAAGATTTTAGCTGGCGCCCCCCCCCCCCCCAAAATGCAGACACTCACTATGATTCGCGCGTGCATGGTTGTGGCATGACCACCAAAACAAAGATATTGACACAAGATGTGTGCAACTGTATTTAGTTTCCTATCCATTTGAACATGATTTAAGTGGGGGGGGGGGCTCCTCTAGGGGGGTCCAGGGGCATGTACCCCCGGGAAGACTTTTTTTTTTAATAATGAAGTTAAAAGCATCGATCTGGTGCACTTTGAGAGCAACGTTAGGAGATCTATGGATACATCTCTCAACACCAGATGAAACAGAACTGGAAGCAGATTTTCTTTTTCTTTATGGATATTTTACAAATCACTCCCCTTTCAAACTGTATTCTTGTTTATTAATAACAACGTTTTTGTACCGTCAGTATTTTATACCTGTTTTTCACCTATTCTCTTATTTTTCTATAACTATAATGATCATATAAAGGTGTGCCTTTACCTCACTGAGCTGAGGTTATCAGAGCCTCTCAGTCTTTCAGGCGAGAGCTCTCTAAAGCTCTCCCCCCCCGGCCGCTGACACAGTAAATTCCAATGTTAATAAAAGCACACAGAAGCTGTGTACCTTTTTTGGGAGTTTTATTTATTTTAAATGAACACAAATACAAAATTAAAACCTATAATTGCACACTAAAACCATTATTTCAAAAAAAGAACAATTTCACATAAACCTTTGGCTTTTACTGGGACTTTGGGGGGGTATGTGCCATAGTTTATGGGTGCTGTACGCAATATAGGCGTAGTTCTGTTAGTATAAGATAATAAGATGTACTTTGTTGATCCAAAATCTGGAAATTGTGTTATGAAAAAAAAAAAGTCTAACTTTTTTATTTTTTTTACATTTTAGTAAAGAGTATTTTTTCAAATCTATAGCTTTGGGGCCCGAGATGATTCTGTCGGGCCTTCAGAGCTCATGAGGTCATTTAAGAGAGGATGAACGCATGGGCAGTGGAGAGGGGGGGGGGGGGGGGGGTCTGCAGCTAAAGAACATCAACGCTCAACGTTCAATTACCTGGGTATATTCAGACATTGTTCAATGAAAGTATATCAAATGAAATATATAGAGACAATTCTCTTAACTTGCCTGTATATATTATATGAATGATTATATGAATTATTCAAGGTTAAGGTATTCACTTATATTGTATGTTAACGTATATTAAGATGTAAAAAACCAAAAGTAAAAAGAAAAGGGAGAAGGGGTCGGATTAAATAAGTGTAAACTTCTCCCGACCCCTTTTCGGACGTGTACTTAGCTAAAGTGTTGTTGTTTATTGATATCAGACAATGATACTACAGATTATTCAATTATTATTTAAATATTTCGTTTAGTTATTGCATTCATTTGTCTAGTACTGTATCAGGTCTGTATCATCTTTTGTTTCATTTGTATTTTCTTTGGTTTTACACGCCCGAAAAAATAAATAAACTAAACTAACTAAACTAATGCCGATGCAGTCAGCTTTAAAAACATAAACGAGACCATGATTTCTTTCCTCAAATTAATTATATTTGTTGCGTAAACTTTCATGTTGACGTCTTGAGTTAAATTGATGTTTATTAAGAACTCAAACTTACTTCAGAACTGTTTTTTTAACTCTTACTTTTTAACACATTTTAGATTGAAATCAGATGTTTCCTGGCGCTGCTACATGACTGCTTGATGCTATCTGGGAGACAGATGAACATCAGCACTTCTTACGTACTCGTCTATTTGGAGCCCCTTATCCTGACAACGATGTAACTCCAGCTGTTGGGACCACAGCAGACCGTCTTTGAGTTGATCTCCTCGATAACAGTAAAACACTTCGAAACTCCTCAAAGCTGAACACCTCGTAAGACTAAACGCTAACTCGCTTGCCACCCAACAAAAACACTGCGATAACTTAATTGTGAATATATTATACTTCTGAATAATTTCCAGGTAAAACCTTATATTTCTATTTAAACACGTGATCTGAAATCTCTTGTATATTGCCCGTAGGAAGTGCAGGGCTGAGATAAAGTGCATTCCCATAACACTGCACTGTGTAATGCAGGGGTGTCAAACTCCATTTCATCGCGGGCCACATTCGCATAACTCAAAGAGCCGGTTGTAACGATATAAATATATATAAAATAATGTATTATATTACATTATTGCCTCTGAATTGGATTATTATCGGATAGGATAATAACTACGTCTGAAAGCAGAAGTCCAGGGCGAATAATTGCAAGTCTCTTCAGTGCGCATGTCACAGAACGAGATGCATTGTGGGACATGTAGTTTATGGGCAACCTGCTTCTGCAAAGTGGCATGTAACCGTATAATAAAACTTATTATATTCTTTGCAAGTCCTTGCGGGGCCGCATCAAATGAAATCGCGGGCCGGATTTGGCCCCCGGGCCTTGAGTTTGAGACCCCTGGTGTAATGCCTTAACACACGACCCCCCGAGTGCAGCGTCCTCAGACCGACCAACACTGAAGCAACAGAAAGGTATTTCTCTCTGACCTTCGAGCACGTTTCTTTGGCTGCTCGCGTTCATACCAGCCTGTCTGCAGCAGACCGACTGCAGCTGATTGTCGTTAACACATCTTTATAAACTATTTCCACAGCTCGAGTGTCGTCGGCTGTCCAAGATGTTTCTTTACTTATATGGTCACAGGACTGAAGACCGCTCTGCCTCCTAACCTGATGGTTACGATCAGTCTTCAGTTGGATCCGCTTTGATTGACAGCATGGAGCACATCTGATGTTATGGATTCTAAAACATGTGTGCCCTTCACATCTCACAGCATCTCTCTTTTTCATGACCTTATGGACACGCTAATGTGTGTGTACCAGGGCCGGCCCTGACCAATTTGCCGCCCTAGGCAAGATTTTAGCTGGCGCCCCCCCCCCCCCCAAAATGCAGACACTCACTATGATTCGCGCGTGCATGGTTGTGGCATGACCACCAAAACAAAGATATTGACACAAGATGTGTGCAACTGCATTTAGTTTCCTATCCATTTGAACATGATTTAAGTGGGGGGGGGGCTCCTCTAGGGGGGTCCAGGGGCATGTACCCCCGGGAAGACTTTTTCTTTTAATAATGAAGTTAAAAGCATCGATCTGGTGCACTTTGAGAGCAACGTTAGGAGATCTATGGATACATCTCTCAACACCAGATGAAACAGAACTGGAAGCAGATTTTCTTTTTCTTTATGGATATTTTACAAATCACTCCCCTTTCAAACTGTATTCTTGTTTATTAATAACAACTTTTGTGTACCGTCAGTATTTTATACCTGTTTTTCACCTATTCTCTATAACTATAATGATCATATAAAGGTGTGCCTTTACCTCACTGAGCTGAGGTTATCAGAGCCTCTCAGTCTTTCAGGAGAGAGCTCTCTAAAGCTCTCCCCGCGGCCGCTTACACAGTAGATTCCAATGTTAATAAAAGCACACAGAAGCTGTGTACGTTTTTTGGGAGTTTGATTTATTTTAAATGAACACAAATACAAAATTAAAACCTATAATTGCACACTAAAACCATTATTTCAAAAAAAGAACAATTTCACATAAACCTTTGGCTTTTACTGGGACTTTGGGGGGGTATGTGCCATAGTTTATGGGCACTGTACGCAATATAGGCGTAGTTCTGTTAGTATAAGATAATAAGATGTACTTTGTTGATCCAAAATCTGGAAATTGTGTTGTTATGAAAAAAAAAAGTTTTTATTGCATTCATTTGTCTAGTACTGTATCAGGTCTGTATCATCTTTTGTTTCATTTGTATTTTCTTTGGTTTTACACGCCCGAAAAAATAAATAAACTAAACTAACTAAACTAATGCCGATGCAGTCAGCTTTAAAAACATAAACGAGACCATGATTTCTTTCCTCAAATTAATTATATTTGTTGCGTAAACTTTCATGTTGACGTCTTGAGTTAAATTGATGTTTATTAAGAACTCAAACTTACTTCAGAACTGTTTTTTTAACTCTTACTTTTTAACACATTTTAGATTGAAATCAGATGTTTCCTGGCGCTGCTACATGACTGCTTGATGCTATCTGGGAGACAGATGAACATCAGCACTTCTTACGTACTCGTCTATTTGGAGCCCCTTATCCTGACAACGATGTAACTCCAGCTGTTGGGACCACAGCAGACCGTCTTTGAGTTGATCTCCTCGATAACAGTAAAACACTTCGAAACTCCTCAAAGCTGAACACCTCGTAAGACTAAACGCTAACTCGCTTGCCACCCAACAAAAACACTGCGATAACTTAATTGTGAATATATTATACTTCTGAATAATTTCCAGGTAAAACCTTATATTTCTATTTAAACACGTGATCTGAAATCTCTTGTATATTGCCCGTAGGAAGTGCAGGGCTGAGATAAAGTGCATTCCCATAACACTGCACTGTGTAATGCAGGGGTGTCAAACTCCATTTCATCGCGGGCCACATTCGCATAACTCAAAGAGCCGGTTGTAACGATATAAATATATATAAAATAATGTATTATATTACATTATTGCCTCTGAATTGGATTATTATCGGATAGGATAATAACTACGTCTGAAAGCAGAAGTCCAGGGCGAATAATTGCAAGTCTCTTCAGTGCGCATGTCACAGAACGAGATGCATTGTGGGACATGTAGTTTATGGGCAACCTGCTTCTGCAAAGTGGCATGTAACCGTATAATAAAACTTATTATATTCTTTGCAAGTCCTTGCGGGGCCGCATCAAATGAAATCGCGGGCCGGATTTGGCCCCCGGGCCTTGAGTTTGAGACCCCTGGTGTAATGCCTTAACACACGACCCCCCGAGTGCAGCGTCCTCAGACCGACCAACACTGAAGCAACAGAAAGGTATTTCTCTCTGACCTTCGAGCACGTTTCTTTGGCTGCTCGCGTTCATACCAGCCTGTCTGCAGCAGACCGACTGCAGCTGATTGTCGTTAACACATCTTTATAAACTATTTCCACAGCTCGAGTGTGGTCGGCTGTCCAAGATGTTTCTTTACTTATATGGTCACAGGACTGAAGACCGCTCTGCCTCCTAACCTGATGGTTACGATCAGTCTTCAGTTGGATCCGCTTTGATTGACAGCATGGAGCACATCTGATGTTATGGATTCTAAAACATGTGTGCCCTTCACATCTCACAGCATCTCTCTTTTTCATGACCTTATGGACACGCTAATGTGTGTGTACCAGGGCCGGCCCTGACCAATTTGCCGCCCTAGGCAAGATTTTAGCTGGCGCCCCCCCCCCCCCCCAAAATGCAGACACTCACTATGATTCGCGCGTGCATGGTTGTGGCATGACCACCAAAACAAAGATATTGACACAAGATGTGTGCAACTGCATTTAGTTTCCTATCCATTTGAACATGATTTAAGTGGGGGGGGGGCTCCTCTAGGGGGGTCCAGGGGCATGTACCCCCGGGAAGACTTTTTCTTTTAATAATGAAGTTAAAAGCATCGATCTGGTGCACTTTGAGAGCAACGTTAGGAGATCTATGGATACATCTCTCAACACCAGATGAAACAGAACTGGAAGCAGATTTTCTTTTTCTTTATGGATATTTTACAAATCACTCCCCTTTCAAACTGTATTCTTGTTTATTAATAACAACTTTTGTGTACCGTCAGTATTTTATACCTGTTTTTCACCTATTCTCTATAACTATAATGATCATATAAAGGTGTGCCTTTACCTCACTGAGCTGAGGTTATCAGAGCCTCTCAGTCTTTCAGGAGAGAGCTCTCTAAAGCTCTCCCCGCGGCCGCTTACACAGTAGATTCCAATGTTAATAAAAGCACACAGAAGCTGTGTACGTTTTTTGGGAGTTTGATTTATTTTAAATGAACACAAATACAAAATTAAAACCTATAATTGCACACTAAAACCATTATTTCAAAAAAAGAACAATTTCACATAAACCTTTGGCTTTTACTGGGACTTTGGGGGGGTATGTGCCATAGTTTATGGGCACTGTACGCAATATAGGCGTAGTTCTGTTAGTATAAGATAATAAGATGTACTTTGTTGATCCAAAATCTGGAAATTGTGTTGTTATGAAAAAAAAAAGTTTTTATTGCATTCATTTGTCTAGTACTGTATCAGGTCTGTATCATCTTTTGTTTCATTTGTATTTTCTTTGGTTTTACACGCCCGAAAAAATAAATAAACTAAACTAACTAAACTAATGCCGATGCAGTCAGCTTTAAAAACATAAACGAGACCATGATTTCTTTCCTCAAATTAATTATATTTGTTGCGTAAACTTTCATGTTGACGTCTTGAGTTAAATTGATGTTTATTAAGAACTCAAACTTACTTCAGAACTGTTTTTTTAACTCTTACTTTTTAACACATTTTAGATTGAAATCAGATGTTTCCTGGCGCTGCTACATGACTGCTTGATGCTATCTGGGAGACAGATGAACATCAGCACTTCTTACGTACTCGTCTATTTGGAGCCCCTTATCCTGACAACGATGTAACTCCAGCTGTTGGGACCACAGCAGACCGTCTTTGAGTTGATCTCCTCGATAACAGTAAAACACTTCGAAACTCCTCAAAGCTGAACACCTCGTAAGACTAAACGCTAACTCGCTTGCCACCCAACAAAAACACTGCGATAACTTAATTGTGAATATATTATACTTCTGAATAATTTCCAGGTAAAAACCTTATATTTCTATTTAAACACGTGATCTGAAATCTCTTGTATATTGCCCGTAGGAAGTGCAGGGCTGAGATAAAGTGCATTCCCATAACACTGCACTGTGTAATGCAGGGGTGTCAAACTCCATTTCATCGCGGGCCACATTCGCATAACTCAAAGAGCCGGTTGTAACGATATAAATATATATAAAATAATGTATTATATTACATTATTGCCTCTGAATTGGATTATTATCGGATAGGATAATAACTACGTCTGAAAGCAGAAGTCCAGGGCGAATAATTGCAAGTCTCTTCAGTGCGCATGTCACAGAACGAGATGCATTGTGGGACATGTAGTTTATGGGCAACCTGCTTCTGCAAAGTGGCATGTAACCGTATAATAAAACTTATTATATTCTTTGCAAGTCCTTGCGGGGCCGCATCAAATGAAATCGCGGGCCGGATTTGGCCCCCGGGCCTTGAGTTTGAGACCCCTGGTGTAATGCCTTAACACACGACCCCCCGAGTGCAGCGTCCTCAGACCGACCAACACTGAAGCAACAGAAAGGTATTTCTCTCTGACCTTCGAGCACGTTTCTTTGGCTGCTCGCGTTCATACCAGCCTGTCTGCAGCAGACCGACTGCAGCTGATTGTCGTTAACACATCTTTATAAACTATTTCCACAGCTCGAGTGTCGTCGGCTGTCCAAGATGTTTCTTTACTTATATGGTCACAGGACTGAAGACCGCTCTGCCTCCTAACCTGATGGTTACGATCAGTCTTCAGTTGGATCCGCTTTGATTGACAGCATGGAGCACATCTGATGTTATGGATTCTAAAACATGTGTGCCCTTCACATCTCACAGCATCTCTCTTTTTCATGACCTTATGGACACGCTAATGTGTGTGTACCAGGGCCGGCCCTGACCAATTTGCCGCCCTAGGCAAGATTTTAGCTGGCGCCCCCCCCCCCCCCCAAAATGCAGACACTCACTATGATTCGCGCGTGCATGGTTGTGGCATGACCACCAAAACAAAGATATTGACACAAGATGTGTGCAACTGCATTTAGTTTCCTATCCATTTGAACATGATTTAAGTGGGGGGGGGGGCTCCTCTAGGGGGGTCCAGGGGCATGTACCCCCGGGAAGACTTTTTTTTTTAATAATGAAGTTAAAAGCATCGATCTGGTGCACTTTGAGAGCAACGTTAGGAGATCTATGTAAACATCTCTCAACACCCATATGAAACAGAACTGTAAGCAGATTTTCTTTTTCTTTATGGATATTTTACAAATCACTCCCCTTTCAAACTGTATTCTTGTTTATTAATAACAACGTTTTTGTACTGTCATATATTATTTTATACCTGTTTTTCACCTGGTCTCTTATTTTTCTATAACTATAATGATCATATAAAGGTGTGCCTTTACCTCACTGAGCTGAGGTTATCAGAGCCTCTCAGTCTTTCAGGCGAGAGCTCTCTAAAGCTCTCCCCGCGGCCGCTGACACAGTAAATTCCAATGTTAATAAAAGCACACAGAAGCTGTGTACGTTTTTTGGGAGTTTTATTTATTTTAAATGAACACAAATACAAAATTAAAACCTATAATTGCACACTAAAACCATTATTTCAAAAAAAGAACAATTTCACATAAACCTTTGGCTTTTACTGGGACTTTGGGGGGGTATGTGCCATAGTTTATGGGTGCTGTACGCAATATAGGCGTAGTTCTGTTAGTATAAGATAATAAGATGTACTTTGTTGATCCAAAATCTGGAAATTGTGTTGTTATAAAAAAAAAAAGTCTAACTTTTTTATTTTTTTTACATTTTCGGCGCCCCCTATGGGTTGATGCGCCCTTAGCATTCGCCTATACTGCCTATGCCGAGGGCCGGCCCTGGTGTGTACACTATCAGGGTGTTATTGGAGAGTTGTTGAGGTCTGTGTGACACCTGCTGCCATTGTACACGTTCATGGTCCTTGTGGGCAGCGGCCATCATCACGTCTTATGGTTGCATTGCATTCTGGTGCCTTTCAGCTAACCTATTGATTTAGATGTGGTCAGTGCTCTAGTTTAGGTGCTGAATCAAAGCGATGTGTTGTTGTTGTTGTTGGAGACAGGGCTCTGACAGCTGAAGACTACATGTTGAAGACGTTTAATGCAAACCTATTGCATCTTTTTTAAATATCGTGTTGGTTGAGTGGGAAAGTGCAAAACATAGAACATCTAGCACCTTCCAAAGGTCCGACTCATATCTACACGGCCCACATTTTAAAACATAATGGAAATGTGTTGTTTATTGGCACAGAAGAGAGGAGTGAACAGACCCACGAGCATGATGTATTTCCACCTCCATTCTCATTAGTTAACGGGATGTAAAGGAATTATCTCTCTGCCGTTCCACAGACACTCTCTTATTACTCCGAGAGCCCGCAGGTGATCACCGGGTTAATTGGAGTGGGAAATGGTGTCCATGTGTGGTACGGCGTGCACTCAGAGCGTCGCTGAGGGACGGACTGAGCTGCTGCAGATATGAGACAAAGCAGCAGAATAACCTTCAAAATACTATTACAGATAATTAGGTGAACATTCATTTCAAGATGTACAACAAAGTGTGGATAGTCAAAGTAGAGCCATGTGTGAAGCTGACCGTTGAGCGGCCCAGACCAAGCAAGGAGGCAGAGGCAGCACGTCCCAAATATAACCCGGTGTGGGCATTTATTACAGCATGAACCCAATACACACAGCCTCCATCCTGCTGCTGCTGCTCACGTGGGCACAGCCTGCAGCCACCGGGATCTCACCCACACTACCAGCCTCGACCAGACAGGGCAACAGACCCTACATACACACCCACTAATCAGCTATTCGACACAGGTGGGGGGGGAGGAGACAACACAGGGCACCAGGTGCACACAATCAACAGCCACAGACATGGGAAGGGGAACACTTTTAACATGAAACCAGGAGACAGACAAACTTACATAAATTACATATATTCCCCTGCTTCATGTGCAATGTTTTTAGTGCTATATTACCCGTAACGGAGGCCGAGATCTATGGGCCCAGAGATCACCTCCGTTACACCATGGTATAAAGATGATTTAAACGTAATCATTACGTACTAGATGCTGTGTGAGCTTCAGGGCGGGGCCACTTTGTGATTGACAGGCTGCTTCCACATCTTACAACGTGAAGCCTTTCCCAGGTTCGCGTTATGAAAGTTAATCGTTTCATTCCGGCCCTGAGATATATCGCTTTCCAGCAGTTGTGCTAATCTCCACCTTTGGCGATAAACAAAATGTCAAATGAGATGCTTCAAAACCATAATTCACGAATGCGTGACGTCACGGTGCCGCCGTCTGTGGTCCCGCGGCTTGGTTAAAAGACAGAGTTCTAACTTAAATGCACACGTGGGTTAATGAGGATGTCGTGCTCTCTGTCTCTCTATTACCCAGCGTGCCTTGCTGCTCACGGTCGCTACGCTCAGAAGCTGATGACTGACTTGTTCTCCAACTACACCAGCGCCTTGCGTCCGGTGGAGGACACCGACCACATCATCAACGTCACCCTGCAGATCACTCTCTCCCAGATCATCGACATGGTAACCAGCCCCTGATCCTGACCTGCAGGCGGTGTTTATGATTGGATGAACTGATGTGTGTGTCCTTTCTCCAGGATGAGCGTAACCAGATCCTGACGACATACCTGTGGGTCCGCCAGGTGTGGAACGACGCCTACCTCACGTGGAAGAAAGAGGACTATGACGGTCTCGACACCATCCGCATCCCCAGCAGCTACGTATGGAGACCTGACATTGTTCTGTACAACAGGTTGGTACCTCTGATCTGCCCGACTGCGGGACATCTGCCCGACAGAAGAAAGACTAATAAGAATCCGTTCAAAGGTTTGGTCGTACCAGATGACATGTAATCAGAGAGCAAAAAGTAACTAGAACCAGCTCGGGTCGAATCTGCAAAAGAGCAACCAGATCCAGTTACATTGCCAAGGATACTTCAAAAGATGTTGAATTATATATTTAATATATGCCAATTTAAACATTTGGATTAGTTTCAATTAATTATCATTTGTGGAAGGGGACAATAAGACTGTGTTGAGTAGGGGTTTGGGTACAAATGTATGTTATTATCAACTGATATATCAATAAAGGATCATTTTCGTTTTCTTTGACAAATATATGAACATGATCGTGTTTTGAGGATATGTACCACAGTTTTGTTCTTAAATATTTTCCCGTAAGTCTGTAGAAAATGCTCTGTAGCCGAGACATCTCTGCAACACCATGTGTTACAGAATGGTATTTCTCATTTGCCAAGTAGTGTGCCTCTAGTGATTTGCATATTGCTTTAGTCCATTGGAGTTTGCAACAATAATTTGCATTTCACATTTTTGGTCCATATTTTGGAAAATGTTTTCAATGTTTTAAGTAATCCAAAAGTATTTAGATCGGATTGAACTATGTCTATCCAATTGGATTATTGACTAATTCGAACTTTTGCCATGTGATTTGTGTAACTGACTGAGTAACGGACCCCCTGTGGTCTCCTGTTCCTTCTCACCCTCCACTTCCTCCACCACAGTGCGGACGACGAGTTTTCCAGCTCCATGGAGACCAACGTGGTGATTCGGCACGACGGGCAGATCATGTGGGACCAGCCAGCCATCACCAAAAGCTCCTGCTCCGTGGATGTGGCCTTCTTCCCCTTCGATCTGCAGCAGTGTCACCTAACCTTTGGGTCCTGGACTCACAACGGCAACCAGATGGACTTGTTCAATGCCTTAGACACTGCGGACCTGGCAGACTTCGTGCCCAACGTGGAGTGGGAGGCGAGTCACATTGTCAACAAGCTCAAATGAAGACCTCAGTCTGAAATAATTTCACGATATCAAATTGTACTTTTCTCTCCAGGTCCTGGGCATGCCAGCCAAGAAGAATGTCATCTTGTACGGTTGCTGCTCTGATCCGTACCCAGACATCACCTTCAGCCTCCACCTGAAGAGACGGGCCTCCTTCTACATCTTCAACCTCCTCATCCCCTGCATGATGATTTCCTTTCTGGCGCCATTGGGCTTTTACCTGCCGGCAGATTCTGGTGAAAAGGTTTCTCTGGGTGTCACCGTGCTGCTGGCCCTCACCGTCTTTCAGTTGCTGGTGGCGGAGAGCATGCCGCCCTCCGAGAGCGTCCCACTGATAGGTGAGAACACTCACGGAGCGTCCACACTACAGCTTCAAAAATAGCTTGGAGCTGGGCGTGTCTGGAGCTTGGGGATTTTATTCAAGCAACACGACCAACAACCAATCACATGAATCTCCCGCCCCCGACATACAAAGCAAAAACCCCGGGGATTTTATGCGAGCAATATATATATATATATATATAAATATATATATATATATATAAACTCCCCAAACAGGCGAAAACCTACCAGTTTCCCCCACTGCCTCTGCCTCCTCCCTCCATGCTGGTTCCTCCGGTTTGTGTCCCGGTAGGTGAAGAGGGTCTGGTCATACAAAACCGGGTGATTGCTACGGCGATAGTTAGTTTCTCCTCCGACTTTTTTTGAAATATAGAAATGAACGGCGGGATATCTCTCCCAGCTTAGACGCGGTTTGATTGGCTACGGCTTCAGCTGTCAGATTTTCAGAAACGGGATTTGATTGGCTGGCGCTGGCTACTCCGGCGTCAGAAGTTGAACAATGTTCAACTTCTGACGCCGGAGACGGACCGCTCTGCTACCCACAATTCAGTTCGGCGAAAAAGCAAGGCAACGTCACGTCACCCCATTCAAAGTGAATGGGCAGATTGGAGTTGTCGACGCTTCCGACGCTGTAGTGTGGACGGGCCGTTAGAGTCCCTGATTTTTAAATGTTGTTATAGTCGTCAAGAATCTAATGCAATCTATTGGTTTTTGTAATCAATGATTTCCATATCAACTGTTAAGTAGTGTATTTATATAATAAGGACATCTTTATGCCGCTTCAGTAACGGACCTTGAGACTGGGTTCTCATTAGAGAGCCGACTCTGAGGCTGCCTGAGTGGGTCGCGTGGACGAGTTTTATGAGATTGTGTTTCAACAGGCAGAACGTGTTCTTGCATGTCGGGCAGCCTTCAAGGCACCGCCCCATAAGTCATTGCATCTTGTTTTCTCCTGGAAGAGCACCCTGCAGGGTACTTCATTATATTTTCAATACTGTGACTGCTCCACTAGAGGGCGCTATATCCTGCTGTATCTTCCCTGAGTCCGGCTGGATGCACACACAAACAATATGAAACACAAAGTCATAGTGTTCATGTATTATCGATTGTTGGCGAATACTTAAAGCCGCCTGAAAATGGGCACATTTCTTTTTGAACCAGTCAACCAAGGCAGGCTCGAGGTCGTGTGCTTGCCTGAGAGGCAAAGCCAGTATGCAGTGGCAACGGTGTGATTATATCACAGAAACTGAGCGCTTGTGAGAGTGGATTCCTGCCTCCTGTCAAACAAGTACTACTGCTTCTGACCCTTCCATACATGACCATATACAGCTAGTAGGATTGTTCTGGGCTTGATAGGGGAGTCCCTTATTGACCCCAACATAATATAAGTGATTGTGTATCTGCAACCGACCTGTCCTAAAATTGCATGTTCTATGGACTCTTGTAAGTTTTGAAAAGAACAAAAATCCATTGAGCACGTACGCACTCCCACCGAAGGAATACTAAAGGTGTGTCAAAGTGAAAAAGCTCCAGCAGGCAAAGCAGCACTGGAAAGGCCGGGGATTGAAGAAACACGGCAACAGCAAAGCGGCAGTCGTAATAATTAAACGTTGTCACTGAAGAAAGACTTAACCGAGTCCTTAAGAACCTTCTTAATATCACGGCAGACTCGGCAAAGCCCTGGTGAGCAGAGCTGATGATACTCGCTGTAGCTACGAGAGTATTTTACAAGTACTTCTGTTTATTACTTCTCATTCTGGAATATCCACGTGACTTTAACGTAAATGCATTATAAAAAAAGCGTTTAAATGGAATTACTAGATTGACTGAACTCACAAGTAAATTATTAATGAATATTATTTTTGTTTTTTTCACACTTGAGTGTTAGTGTGTGGATATGGCCGGCAGCGCAGGTCTAACGAAGGAAGATCAGTGTGTGTGCCCCATCTGTCTGGATGCGCTCACTGAACCAGTTGCCACGCCATGTGGACGCAACTTCTGCAAGACCTGCATCTCTAAGAACTGGTCCCTGCCCAGTGCCTGTGTGTAAAGAGGTGTTCACGTAAGACCTAAGCTCCGAGGCAACACGTTGGTCTCTCAGACGGCTCAACAGAAAGCCAGCTGCAGCGACTCGGAGCCTCCACTGCAGATCAGAAGACTTTGATGTCTGCACTGGAACCAAGCTGAAGGCCCTGAAGTCCTGCCTGGTGTGTTTTACCTGTGAGACTCACCTGGAGCCTCACATGACACCACCATGCCTGAAAAACATCAGCTAATCCATCCTGTGGAGGACCTGGAAGCCAGGATGCACAATAACCCTCTGGAGCTGTCCTGCAAGAGCGACCACACATGTAGATAGATTAGATAGATTCAACTTATTGTCATTAGTAGTACAGGTACTATGTAACAAAATTGTTTCTCTGCATTTGACCCATCCTAGTGTTCGGAGCAGTGGGCTGCCATTATGTACAGCGCCGTGTGGGGAACGGTGCCTTGCTCAGGGACACCTCGGTAGCACTTGGTCTTTCCGGGACTTGAACTGGTGACCTTCCAGTTGCCAAGCAGAGTCCCTATGGACTTCGACGCCACCGCCCTAATCCTCAGTGTGTGTCTGCATGCTTTTAGACCACAAGCCACATTATACTGTTCCTCTGAACGGAGGATGTGAGGAAAGAAAGGCACAACTTGGGAAGATAGAGGATGCAATGCACCAAATGCTTCAGGAGAGACAGCTGAAGGTAGAGGATATCACTCGTCCAGTTGAGCTCAGTGATACAGGGGCAGGTGAAGAGATAGCAGACGGAGTTCGGGTCTGCCCCGCTCTGAGGAGTGTGCTGAGAGCAGCTGAGCTCACTGAGACAAATGGCGTTTGCTCTCGGGTTATTTATGCATAAATTAGAAATGTGCATAGAAACAGAACTCATTACATGTGTTGCAATGTGAGAGATGACCTACACATACAGTGGTATTTGATCATTTATCACTGTTCCTTTAAGATGTGGGTAATTTTGGTCAAACTGGTGCAATTAGAAATAAGCATTTGCAAGTTTTAAAAGGTTGTTTTATTTATACTTCGTTGCGCAGGTCCTGTATTCATGGTGTCGTGGGCTGGCTCTGGGTCAGAGCACAACGCGTGGGAAGGGCAAGAATATATATGAAGATATATTTATTAACAAAAACTCAACATAGACCAAAACTAACGCAAAGGCAAAAGTATCAACGAAAGTGGCTGCTCTCCCAGAACAGGTCCTCTGCCGAGGGACCGACTCAGGCCTTGTCCTCCTCTGGTGCCGGCAGCCAGGTGTCCTCAGTCAATGCCGAAAGACAAAGGGAGAACATTAAAGGGCCACACACACACGCACACACACACACACACACACACACACACACACACACACACACACACACACACACACACACACACACACACACACACACACACACACACACACACACACACACACACACACACACACACACACACACACACACACACACACACACACACACACACACACACACACACGAGATAGCAAGGCAGGCGTCGTCACAATGGCGACATGTTACTTATTAAGAAATGTTTTGCAAACGGCGTTTTGTAGCCTATTTTTACCGTATGCTGAAATCCCCTTTCTTTACGGTGTTACTTTTCCTGCTTTGTGTTAAACATGAAGTTTGAAGTTTGGCTAATAATCAGTACATCTCTCAGAGTTGGGAACATAAACTGAACTAGCTTACCGTTTGTTATGGTGCTCTCTTCCCGTACAACGAAGTTACAGCTGGTGCCGTCTTCCTCGTGTTTAACCACGTTGTATCTCTGCATCTGCTCCCTTCCCTCTCTCACCGCAAGAGAGACCAACCCAGTCTCCCGGCATTTCGTGTTATAGTCACGACATGTAATCTATTGATTCGTGTTCACCAACACGACTTCCCCTTGTTTCCGTGTCACACAGAACGATTTTAAAAGCAATGTATTTCTATTGGTAGTGTGTTTCGTGCCTGCGTCTTTTTGTCCGGTCGGGTCGTGGAAGCTGTGGGGTTCATAAAAACATGTTCTTACTCGATATCAAGCCACGGTTATTGCTTTTATTTAAATCGTATAATGTCAGACTTTTGTTGCCGTCTGTGAGGAAAAGAAATGGCTCCGGGAGATTCAGATCAGATCGTAAAAAACAATAAAAAATGAAGAATGTTAAATATGATGAGATCCAGTTTATTGCTGAGAGGGGGAACATCAAGCATCTGTAATTCTTTGGTCTGTGCTCTCTTTTGTTTCCTAGCATATAAACTGAGCAGGCAGTAAAACGTCTGGAGTACAGTTTGAAGCCCGGCAGCAAACACGTGGCTATTTTAAAATACAACAATCCCCGCTGTGGAATCAATGCGTCCCGATGATGCCAACAGCACTTCATTACATCTGCACATTTCAGCCGAGCACTTTCTGTACAGCCTGTTTCCATCTCACTGAAGAACAACGAGTACAAGTGTGGCATCCTAAATAAGTGACCTGCGTACGAAGCCAGAACGCGGGCTACTTCTACAAATCCCTATAAGCTCATCTGGTTTTTAAAAAAGTACATATTTATCCAGTTTCTCAAGGTTGACATTTCTTAGTCGACGAACTTTTCAATTAATCTATAAGTTGATATAATATATATATATTAGGGCTGTCAAACGATTAAAAAATGTAATCAGATTAATCACAGCTTAAAAATTAATTAATCAGATTAATCACCATTCGAACTCTGTCCAAAATATGCCATTTCTTTATGTATATTGTTGGGAATGGAAAGATAAATGAAAGCAGGCGGATATATCCATTTAACACAGTATCTATGTTTATTATAACATTTTTCTGCATGTCAAAATGAAAGACAGCCCACACACCTATCAATCATCAAACCGTGGGGTCTGAATTCATTACGTGTTGATTTCTATCAACGGGGAGTACTTCAGGAAAGTCGACAGAGGGGGGGGGGGGGCTAGTGGAGTACTTCAGGAAAGTCGACAGAGGGGGGGGGGGCTAGTGGAGTACTTCAGGAAAGTCGACAGAGGGGGGGGGGGCTAGTGGAGTACTTCAGGAAAGTCGACAGAGGGGGGGGGCTAGTGGAGTACTTCAGGAAAGTCGACAGGGGGGGGGCTAGTGGAGTACTTCAGGAAAGTCGACAGAGGGGGGGGGGCTAGTGGAGTACTTCAGGAAAGTCGACAGAGGGGGGGGGGCTAGTGGAGTACTTCAGGAAAGTCGACAGGGGGGGGGGGCTAGTGGAGTACTTCAGGAAAGTCGACAGAGGGGGGGGGGGGCTAGTGGAGTACTTCGTGACCACAGAGTGTGAACGTTGTGATCAGCTGTTTTAGCGCAGTTCTCCAGTGAAGGGGGGGAGTCTCCCTCCACAGCCGGTCGGTGTAGTTTTGGCACAGTTCCGTTGTACAGACCGACGTTAACAGCAGCCTGTCTGTGCACACGGAGACCGACTCTGTCGTCCGGTGATCGAACCGCCTTCTGGAAAAGCTTCACAAGTACGTCGGTACGCAAATGCGCTTTGTGACACAAGTGACGGTACGCATTTCAGATTACCACATAACCTGCGTACCAGGTATGTGCACCCCTGTACCAGAGCCATATTATTACTATTATATCGGCTCTGCCCTGTACTACAGCAAGAGTATTCTGCGTCGGGACTTCCTGCAACAACACCACGCCGTTATCAAAGATGTTCTATTGAGAAGTCGATCACTACGTGACAAAAGTTTTCAAAACCGTGGCTACTGAAATCAGTCTGACTAACTGCTGTCTGTGCAGTTTACTCCGTCTTTGAGCACCTGGAGAAGCGCTAACAAATTAAATTAATTTGTATCATGTGCCGAGAAGACTTGAAAAGAACTCATTCAGCATAAAAAGAGTACTAGAAAATCACTTGGCAACTAAACATCTTAGTCGACTTTAGCAAAAAGTCAGATTAACGGACAATGATTGGGGAAAACTTGTGTTTATAATGTAAAATAAAAGTTGATTTAAACCTAAACTAACAGAAAATGAAAAAAGAGTGGAGAGAAGTGAGTTCAAAAAGAGTTCTTCAAATGGAAGTGGTGAGATCCAGAGATCGAGTGCAGCCACGCGTTTGGCATTGAATGTTGTGTAGGTTTTAAAAACGGATGCATCATTTTGTGTTATTGTTTTCGACGGCATCATTTGAAAAACAAAAACCACACCGTTAGCCTGGGCCAAAGTTTCTCCTCTTGTAGACTCGTCTTGCAAACATAAAGATGTTCTTTAACTCCACACTCTTGTTGTTAACAGGAAAGTACTACATCGCCACCATGACCATGGTCACGGCCTCCACAGCGCTCACCATCTTCATCATGAACATCCACCACTGCGGCCCCGAGGCTCGCCCCGTGCCGCAGTGGGCCGAGCGCTTCATCCTACACTACCTCGCCCGCATCTGTTTCGTATACGAGGTCGGTGAGAACTGCCTCGGCGGGGCGACCTCCAGCAAGCAGCCTCTGTCTGAGGAGGGGTCTGAGGCCGGAGCAGCAACCGACAGCAACCCAAAAGGAACAAACTGGGACGCGAAGGGGCAAGTGTGGGCCGGGAGGGTGGAGGAGGACGGGGCGGGGGCATCAACGAAGCCGGGGCGGGATTCAAGCAACCAGACGGAGTGGAGGGAGGACATGTTTGTGACCATCGACCACTCCGAGGAGGAAGGAGCTGCAGGAGGAGCTGACGGGGAGCGAGAGGACTCAGCCTGTGGAGGAGGAGGTGAGCATGTGGAGGAAAAGAAAGGCGTAGGAGGTGAAGAGGCCGGCGGAGGCAGCGCCGGGGAAAGCAGGAGGGAGGTCTTTGTGAACAGCGTGTGTGTGTGCCAGCACCAGGGACTCCGCAAACATGTTGAGTACATTGCCAACTCGTACCAGGACCAGCGGGCCGCACAGCTGCGCATCGGGGAGTGGAGGAAGGTCGCCAAGGTCATGGACCGCTTCTTCATGTGGCTCTTCTTCATTATGGTCTTCTTCATGAGCATCCTCATCCTGGGAAAAGCCATCTGATGGAAATCCAACCTCAGAGATTCCCGTGAGATGATAACGGTGGTTTCGAGTTGGCACCGCGATGCAATGGTTAGTTTATAATGTCTTAAATCATACTTACCTTCAAACACGTGAACAATGTTATTATGCTCACTGTTATCCCTCGACACCAGGTTGAGAATCAATGATCAGGGAACTAATCTATTCGTGCTAAATCACATACACAGGATATGTGTTAACTCACACACATGGGGTGTGTTGCTCACCGGAGCAGCAAAGAACATCAGGCTGATATCGTCCAAAACACGGAGATAACAACAAAGTCGTAAATCGAGGTGGCGCTAATATCACCCGCGGGTGTCGGAAAGTCGGGTCATCTGCGACGTCTTCTGGAAAGAGTCACGTACTTCCTTCACGCTTCGTAGAAATGAGATATTTAGGAGACAGCAAGTCTCATAAATAGCAACGCCCTGCCTCCTCCTATCACAAGAAGAGGCAGCTGCTGCACGGCCAGACTCAGGTCAGAGCCACACGGTGGCAGTGCATCACAACAACCACAGAGTAGGGCTGAACGATTAATCGATTTTAAATCGAAATCGCGATTCGAGATGATGCGATTATCAAATCGCAAAGCCTGCGATATTTTTTTCCTTTTTTTTTTTTCCTTCTTGTGTGTCAGTCCTCCACACCAATCAGAAGTGCTGTGCTCCACATGTACCAGCCATTGTTAACCAATCAGAAGTGGCCCATGATAGAAGGTGATAGACAGATTGAGTCAGGTTAGTAAGGCTCCATCACATGTTCTACATCTAAAGGTTGAATCTTTAACTGAAGCTTGACTTTAAAGCAACCCAACGGAAGTTTCATGTAAGTTTAGTTCTTTCACTCGTAGCTCGGGCTGCGGGGGCGCTAGAGACAAGAGTACGTTGATACGACTTTCCTAGCCGGAGTTATGGCCGAATTTTACAATAAACTTCCATTGGGTCGCTTAAAAATAAATATCGCAATTCGAATTTGATTTGATATACTTTATTAATCCTTGTGGGGAAATTGCAATATCGCAATCGCAATATGTGTCAGAAAAATCGCAATTAGATTTTTTCCCAAAATCGTGCAGCCCTACCACAGAGTGGAGACAGCAGCATTCTCCAACACTCACGCTGATCGTTGGGATCCACACTCATCAACGGTTCAGACACGCAGCGATGATGTCCCGTTGCTCCTGATATCAGCCAATCCCATGCTCCTTATCTTAGTACTTTGAATATCTGGATGACCTTTCAAACTAGGGTCCAGCTGGCGCACTTGAAGCTGATTTTAGCATGTTTCACTTGTTTGGAGGAAAACTTGATTTTAAGTATAAATATGATCATTACATGTTCTTAAGAGATGAATGCAACATTACATGATGTACCACTGTATGTCTTACAGCTGAACACACACACACACACACACACACACACACACACACACACACACACACACACACACACACACACACACACACACACACACACACACACACACACACACACACACACACGGGTTTCCGTTAGCCGGTAATTACCGGTTTTTAGCTGGTAACATTTATAAAAAACCGGTAAATTCAAAACCTGCCGGTCAAAATGTCTGGTAATAATTAGGGAGGCTCCGATCGATCGGCCGCCGGTCATTATCGGCCGATATTCACTCTTAATAGTTTGATCGGTGCTCTCTATAAAGGCCGATCAGGAGAGCTGGATCTGATCGATATGGACATGAACGCGAGTGAAGTGTAACCGGAGCGAGAGAGAGATCAGATCAGCAGCTGAGTCTGACCGAGACACGCAGCTCTGCATGATCACCTGAAGCCCCGCCCTCTGTTTAGCGAGCTGCAGG
>NC_047516.1:37550-84228 GCF_902827115.2 Pseudochaenichthys georgianus
ATCACCTGAAGCCCCGCCCTCTGTTTAGCGAGCTGCAGGAGCTGCTTGAGAGACTGACGGGCTGTCAGGAGAGAGAGGGAGAGAGAGGGAGAGAGAGAGAGTGAGGGAGAGGATCCGTTTCTCCCGTGTTATTATTCAAAGTTGATGTAAACTTCTGAATAATGTACGTTATCTACTACAAGTAGTTTGTTTGAATGTAATAATTATGTTGTTTGTGGAATCATTTATTGAAAAATGAATCTGAATGTTTCGATCTGTTACGATTATAAACTGGTAATTACCTGCTAACGGAAACTCTGCTACACAACTCTTATTATTGAAATACGACCGGTAAGTTTCAAATTAGTCCGGTAAAATAAATTCTGCCCGGACATTTGACCGGCGAGAAAAAATCCTAGCGGAAACCCTGACACACACACACACACACACACACACACACACACACACACACACACACACACACACACACACACACACACACACACACACACACACACACACACACACACACACACACACACACACACACACACACACACACACACACACACACACACACGTTAAAGTATGCCACACTTTTTTATATCAAGACCTTCTGAGTGTTTATTGACAACTTAAATATATGCAGGATTGTATTTTTTCATTTAGTCGATGTATCTTTTATTAAAGCATAAAGAATATTAACATCTTCCCTTCATCTCGTTAAACTACTGAAGCTCAGATCACCTGAGCTTTTGAGTGATCAGAATATGCATCAATGTGTCAGCTGACTCTGAAGCAAAGGAAGATACATTAGTTGTAAAATAGCAGCCGTTGTTCCCGTCCTGAGTAAATCAAGCCTCAGACGGCTCGCGGTCGGTCCTCCGGCTGCAGGCGAGTCTGGTGGAAGCCTGGAGAACGCTTTATTAAAACAAACCCTTTCTTCGAACTAAATGATAAAACACTAATTATAAAAGGCTCACAGCGACGATGACGGAGGTTGTTTGATAATGCTTCAGAGAGGATCCTGAGTGCCTCACGTTGGGAGTGCTGGAGAGTTGCTCGTGCCGTGTATCGTGTCTGCACGTAGAAAACGAGTGATACTCATTGTGGTTTTCTCACATATTTATTCACTGCAAGAAATTACCTTAACAAGTATTATCATCGTGTGTTCAGGAGTTTTTATTTATTCAAATTAATAAAATATGATGATGCTTTTATGTCGTTGGGAGATTGGCTGCGAGTTGACCCAATGTTACAAGATTAAAATGCTATGATGCGTTGTCGGTGTAAAATAATCATAATGTCCCGATCAACACATCTCGGTCACAATGACTTCCTGAACAAATGTTAGATTGAATTAAAACGCTTTTTCCAGAATAAAAAAGGGTACTCGCCTTCATGATGTTAACACAACAACATGCCACACTTCTTCAATACGTCTTGTTTGTGTGGTGTTTGTCACGAGACATATTTACACGACACAGTTGATTAAAGATTTCTTATTAAAAATGCTTTGTTTACTCAATTTTTTTTTCCTGACTTCTTTCCTCAGAATATACCCACTGCTAATAAAAGATAAGTCTGCAATGTATGTAAAAAGAATGGGCTGATAACGAGGTAGACAGGATCATCATCAATATCAGCATATGCAGACATATAACCATTACAGAGAGATAATGAACTCCTAAAAGTCCCCATCAGTGCTCCTACCCTGCAGTCGCAACACGGGACCAGTAGATGGAGCTAAAAGGTTTAAAATAGATGTTAAACTCCAGCCTGCCCAAAACATACTTTCATACAATTCTCATGAAGTCCTGAACATGCATACTGAATGTCATTGTGCACAAAAACCCATTAACAAACCTTCCTGTTGATGTATCATTTGATTTATTAAGTCACCAAATATTAGGATACCTGGGAGGTCATAGTGTTTTTTTATATGAACTCCGTGTGGAGTAGACCAGGGGTTCCCAAACGTTGCCATGGACCCCACATAGCACGATGCTCTGGCGGGGACCCCCTGCTGCAATTTGTTTTTTAATGATGAGGACATTATGATGGAGAATATGACTAATTAATCATACAGCTTAATACATTTTCTTAATATATATTTGTACTAATAATCAGTTATTCTTCAAAATGTTTTTGTATTTATCTTTTGATTGTGTGTTCTGTTTTAAACATTCTTAACACAATATTAAACAGTCATATCAACAGTAAACATATTTTTAAAGTGATTTCTGTCTTTATAATATTATATAATTTTGAACTGTAATATGAACAATTAACATATATTTTTAGAATTTTTGAAAGCTACTTATGCCTCAATAGTATTATATATAATATTTAACAGTAATATTAACAATAAACATATTTATATTCATATATATAAACATCAATATTTGCTGCAGCCGTGCTCTCATCCGGCTGCAGAGCGAAATATCCACGAGCTCTCACTCGCTCCAAAAGCTGAGCAGATACTCAGTTTCACTCTCAGTAGCCGCAGCTCGATTCTGATTAGCTTGAAGGGCGGTCGTGTGATTTAAAAACAAAAAAATATTAATAAATAAAAAATATTAAAAGATTGGCATCAAAGGAGGACACATAGATTGATAGATATGCAGTTAATAATAACATAAAAAAAAGAAAAAAAATGTAACTTTAAAAAAAAAAGAAAATTCCCCTTTCCCTCAAACTTTGCATGACCCCCCTGGCGGCCCCCCGGGGGGGTCGGGGCCCCCGCTTTGAAAAACACTGGAGTAGACTATGAGTCTGTGGGGGCTGCGGCATCGCGGCTGCTGACAGGAAGCGCCTGAACAGACTGGTTAAGAAGGCCAGCTCTGTCCTGGGGGTCCTCTGGAGGTGGTGGGAGACAGGAGAATAGCAGCCAAGCTGTCCTCCCTGCTGGACAACGTGTCCCAACCATAGCCTGTCTAGTCCCAACCCCCCCAGGACACTCTGTCCTCACTGTGCAGCTCCTTCAGTGACAGGCCGGTGTCTCACGGATAGATACCACGGGTCCTTCCTGCAGCGGTCAGGCTGTATAACCCCCCCCCCCACACACACAACAACAAAGACTGAAACACTCCTGTTGTGCAATATATATATACTGTATATATTTATACCATAAATAACTGTGCAATATACTGTATACTTCCACCTTTAATACTTTCAACTGGCTGCTATACTTTCAAAACTGGTACTGGTACTGGATGTGTATTGAGTGAATTTTAAATTGCGTAGTCTACTTATATTTTTAATATGTTATGCATGCTTGCTTATTAATACTAAGCTATTTTTGGCTTTTTACTTATCAAATATCATTGCGGCTAGTTCATAATAGCTCTTATACTAAATATTGTTCTTTCCACGGTCTCATGGCCGGCTGCTGCAGAGCGGGCTGACAGAGTGTTGGCCTCTGTGTAGCTTACGGCTGTGACACAAACACTGGGTATAAGCTAACTGCAGCAGGCGAGGGTTTGACGTGGTTGGGTTGGTTCAGCTGGGCACTCAAGGATATTGGTAAAACATCGGTCATACATTAATGATGCTTTCTTGGCTCATGTCCACAATCTCTACAAATAGAGTCATCCTGGGTGAACACAGAACCCATTACACTCCCAACCTGGGGGCCAACGTAAGGGTCTCATACTTCTCAAGGGGGACACAGGGGCTTATTGATTTCATGTGATTGAATATAGCTTTTTTAATATACAATGTTGGCTTGGAATCTGGAGCTTTATATTTACAGCACCCTCCCTCTTTGCTGGAAGACATCTACAGAGCAATGTTCGAGCGTCAGAGAGAAGACAGAACGCAATATGTCAGAGAAGAAGCCTTTTGAGTATAATGCTTGTAAAACATGTTTTAAAGTATCTTCTCAGTTATTATGTTTACTATTTGGGTTTATCGTACAGTTCTTGACCAATAAAAGATAATGAGAGATCCTATTGTCCAACAGCATGACACATGCTGGATATGTAGTGAATATCGAGAGTTTTGCATTGTAGAACTTTGTTGTGAACAGTAAACTAAAGAAGTTGATCAAAAACTTTTAACTGTTGCATGTTTGGAGCTCTGGGGAGGACACTGCCCCCTAGTGGTCTGGTTGCATCACTGTTGCCACAGCAGCCAGTAATGAGCGTTAATGTTTCTGAAACAATCTTTAATGAGGTCCGCGGTGAGCCGCTTCCACACAAACACTTATCAACAGTGTCTGATGGTAATTAGCCCGGTGGGAGCAGAGAGAGAGGCCCGGTGATAGATGTGTGTCGAGGCGCTAATGAAGGCTCCTGGGATCCACAGGGACTCAATGCATGATGACACGTTGGCAGCTGAAGTATGCTTCCACACTCCACAGCAAGAAAATACAGCAATTTAGGGATTTAGGGAAACTTGACATTCGTTGTCATAAACAAGCATTTGAATATGAGAACTTCCCGCAATGAGCTTATTGCCCCGTTTGTCTTAAATCATTCCATGATCTTTATATTTACAGATTGATATTTAGCCCTCCCGCCAAGCACTCCGTCAGCAAGGCGCTACATTGTTATAATGACTTCAAACAGTTGGTGGAGGACTTCCCCCTGGAAATGCTGCCATTAACATAAAACATAGATAAAGTAATGGTTTTCCCAGTTTCCATCCATCCATCTTCTCCGCTTATCCGTGGTCGGGTCGCGGGGGTAGCAGTTCCAGCAGAGAGCCCCAAACCTTCGTTTCCCCGGCCACACGTTTTCCCAGTTTGGTGATAAATGAACAGAACTCCGCATCAAACAAGTTCCGCTCCATCTTTATGAAAGCCTTTCCAGAGCGCACACTTCTAGAGGTTCAGAGAAACTAAGGATGACCGACTGGAAAGAGGAAGCAAAGAGAGAAGTGTGAAGGTAAAGACAGAAGGCTGAAGGCTGGAGTTCCTCTGGAGGTTTGCTGTCCGTCGGCCCCTGAACGCCTCACTGCCGCTTTTAATTCAATCAACCTGCCGGTCACTGAGACGCCAGGGAGCTCTGAGGCCTCCAGGACACTCAGCCCATTAATCACACACACACACACACACACACACACACACACACACACACACACACACACACACACACACACACACACACACACACACACACACACACACACACACACACACACACACACACACACACACACACACACACACACACACACACACACACACACACACACACACACACACACACACACACACACACACACACACACACCCACGACCAAGATCAATATAGTTTGACGATGTGCTTACTGGACTTCGTCTGTTATTTTTGAAAACATGGTAAAACATGTTTGATAGCGTATCATAATTGTTGTAGTGATTGATATACAGAACAAGCTTATAAGGGACATGACGGTCTCTTTTCATGTAAACTCAAACATAGAAACTCAAAAGCTTCAGAACTTTAGGTCTTAACATATTTTGAATGACTTACAGTTTGTGAAGACGAAACTGTAAAAACATTGCTCACGATCTGCTAATCTGAAAGCACCGTTACAATCCTTGAGTACGGAGCATCCAACATCAAACAGTGCTATCTGTTCATTGCACCGCAAGCGGACAATTGTATACAAGTTGTTTTGTTTTTTCTTTGTATTGTTTCTGTTCTGATGTTATATAAAGCATCTTTAAGCATTAGGAAAGTGCTATATTAATCCCATGTATTATTATTAGTATTATTATTAATGAGATTATTATCAATGTTCTACAAATGGCTCTTTTATCCTGATGGGAACGTGAATGTTCCCAGCAAATTGTGTGGGGGTTCGGTGCCTTGCTCTAGGCTAGGGCACCTCGATAGGGCACAGGAGGTGAATCAGCACCTCGATAGGGCACAGGAGGTGAATCGGCACCTCGATAGGGCACGGGAGGTGAATCGGCACCTCGGTAGGGAACAGGAGGTGAATTGGCACCTCGGTAGGGAACAGGAGGTGAATTGGCACCTCGGTAGGGAACAGGAGGTGAATCAGCACCTCGGTAGGGAACAGGAGGTGAATTGGCACCTCGATAGGGCACAATACAGATTTTTGAGGAATCAGGTCAAACTGTGCAGTGGCGGTTCTAGACCAGTTTGACTCGGGGGGCCAGTTATTTTCTGAGGGGGGGACAATAAATGCAGGACGAAACAGAGAACTAGACAGTATGAAGTAATTGCGCATAAGAAAACAATGCAATACAGTTATTGGTATTTGTTTCAGTACACTTATTTATTTCAGATATATCTTAAAGTTATTACTGTTAGCTTCAGCTTAAGTTATAGTACCATTTTTGCACTAACACCATATTTATATAAAAATAAAGGCAATGAACAGTTACATCTCTACTTTACATAAGGGTGTCTGCATCCCAGGCTGTTGTTTCCTTCCCAAAATCTCACATTACAAACAAAATCTTGCGGTTTTTGGCAAACCGATCAACAAGTTTACGCAACAAGAGTACCAGAAAATATACATTTTTAAATCCACAGAAAAGGATTTAATGTAAAAGTCTACAAATCTTAAATGTTGACTTTAAATGAAATAAAATACATGGATATAGATAGAAAACATAGATTTCAGATGTATTATTTCCCATAAGCACAGACACGTAGGCTATTTATCAAACATGAAGACTGAATACAGAATGCACACCTGTTCTGCACGCGCACTAATCAGTTTCGTCTATTCCGTCACATTTCTAATAAACGTGATATCTGGAAAACACACAGATTTACATATAAAAATAAAGGCAATGAACAGTTACATCTCTACTTTGCAGGGTGTCTGCATCCCAGGCCGTAGTTTCCTTCCCAAAATCTCACATTACAAACTAAATCCTGCGGTCTTTGTGATTTCTGGCAAACCGATCAACTAATAAGTCAAGATTCAAAGCCTTTGACCTCCTTGACTCCATACTAAGCAGACCCAGGTTGCTCAGTCTCTCATCAGTGATGGTGGATCTGAGAAAAGCTTTGCTTCAATGTAGAAAAGCTACGCTCACAGGAAGCAGAACTGACTGGGATTGCGACTGCTATTTTGCAGAGCTCAAAAAACACTTCTTTATAGGCTCAATGAACCGAACAAGCTCCACTGTACCATCAGGTCTCTGCGTCCCAGTCTTTATTTTCCCATCTAACATTCTGCTGAACTGATGGAGCTCAAGCCCCAAGTCCTCAATATGTGCATCATACAACTGAGCAAATGAAAACAGAGTTGTCTCCTTCAGAGAGGCTTCACTGTTGGGGGTAAGAGCTTGGATGCTATTCATCACGTCACAGTTTGTGTTTGAAAACCGTCTATTAAGCTCATTGAGCATCTGATCAATGGCAGGGAGAAGAAGGCTGTACGAAGCCCGTGTTTCTGTCTCCCTCTGTCCAACAGGTACGAAGCTTTCAGCAGGTTTAGAGCTCAGTCGTTTTGCTGCTGGCTGTATTGCAGTATCACATTGCACTTCATCCCACAAGTTATCAAATAATGACTCCTGCCTGAAGTCATTCAATGTCTGAACTCAAGATCCAACTAAATGCACAGCCTTTGAAAGGTCTGGATGGAGACTGCAACATGTCAGAGAGAAATGTTGTTTCTGCAAACACTTTACGGAGTGTTACAAGATGCACAATGAATTCTAGATCGCTCTGTGCCAGCAGACCACGTGCCTCAACAGATCTCTCACCATTGCGTGCTTGGGCTATGTCTTGCAGTACTCGCTTGAGGGCCGGTAATCTATCCATAATGTTAATGTTTCCATTATGCTACAATGATGGGGAGTTGTCTTTTCTCTTACTGTGCCACAGAACAACACAAACACTTGTATTTGTATTGTTATTATTTTTAAAGTAAAGTAACTTGTTACTATAGTTACTTTTATAATTTAGTAACTAATAAAGTAACTTGTTACTTTTTTGAGAGCATTACATTACATTACATGTTATTTGTTAGACGCTTTTATCCAAAGCGACTTACATACAGTACTGTGGGCAATCCCCACAGGAGCAATTTGGGGTGAAGTGTCTTGCCCAGGGACACAACGACATGCTGACTGCAGTGGGACTCGAACTTGCTAGCCCCTGATTCGAAGTCCAGCACTCTATCCACTTAGCCACAGCCGAGAGCAGTAACTATAAATATTACTAGTTACTTTTTAAAAGTAACTTGCCCAACACTGGTAATAAATCATCATTTTTTCCACTTTTCATTTTTAGGGGGGGCCACAGGGGGGTCAGAGGCCAGTGTTAGGGGGGTACCCCTGCCCCCCCCCCCCCTAGAACCGCCCCTGAAACTGTGGCATCATCATTTGCAAAACTAGCTTTCCTGGTGTCAGGATCTCAGCAGAGGAGGACAGTCCCTGCAGGGTTCTGATCTCTGTGCGGTGTTAACCCCTAAGGAACCGCCTATTAAAGTTTCTGCAACAACAAGATACTGTTCCATTACTTACTTTTATATTACTAACTTCAAAGTTTATTAGACAGCTTTCAAGTTATTTAACATGTTGCTGGTTCAGACGTACAACAATCATGGGTAATTTGTATGACATAAGAACACATTTATGACTAACTAAACTGTTTACTACAGTATTTTCAGACTGCTTTGACAGTGAGCTAGTGTACTGATTGCTCCTCTTACGTTTCACACTACAGTCCAGTTGGTGCGGTAAGCATCTCTAACTGTATGCTGGGAAAAGGGCCAGTTTGTTTAATCTCTCAATGTAGATGTACCTGTGGCCAGCTAAGCCAAGAAGACACAACAAAATAAGATTCCATCTTGTATGAGTGGTAGATTCGTCTTTTCACTTATTATTCTGTCCCAGGCGGTCTGCCCAACACACCCTAACCTGATTTTAGACAACAGCAAAAACAAGACGAAAGTTGAATTCCTGGCACTGTTCCTATTTGTATACATCTATAAAAGCTACATACAGTAAAGTAGCTTTAGGAGGTGTAACGCAAGGTTAATACTACAATAATTGTCACATGTTACGATATATTCAATCAGGTGGGGAGATTCTGGGGAAAAGAAAACAAACCATTCTGAATGGTTATTATTTTTGATTGAACCAGTTGGCAACAGTTGCAGTTTCATGAAAGTCAACTTGAGGCTGACTCCAAAAGGTACCAATCTCTATAGACACACATGTTAACATAATTCCCAACTCTACAGTAGAAACATGTTTACGGCCTGGTGCAAAAAAGAGTTTCAGTCTCTTTACCCCTTCAATAACAACTGTACAGGAGGGAACTTTTACATAACTCATCTGTTCAAAATATAAGAGACAGACGTGCAATAGATGCCGTGTGTAAATTGAAAAGATAATACATTTGCAACATAGGTAGTCCAAATGTTTGGAAATGCATGTGTGTATAATAGGAAGATGAATCCACGAGGATATCCATCCAGGACCGATGATCCAGGACCACAGCCACGACTCAAGATCCAGCGCTCGCGATCCAGGACACAGGACCGCAGGATCATCCATGACTCCGGATCCCAGCATATATAGACACCAAAAAGAAAGACATTTGGGGAAGCTGGGTTAATCGGAACATGAGAGGACACGGGTATAGACAGAGAGAAGGAAGAAGTAAGATGTCCCCCGACAAACTAAGCCTATATCAGCAAAACTAGGGGCTGAATCTAATCAGCCCTAACTATAAGCTTTATCAAAAAGGAAGGTCTTAAGCGCACTCTTAAAAACGGATAGGGTGTCTGCCGCCCGAACACAAACTGGAAGCTGATTCCACAAATGTGGAGCTTGATAAGAAAAGGCTCTGGCTCCCATTGTACTTTTAAAGATTCTAGGAACAACCAACAACCCTGCATTCTTGGAACGCAATGCCCTAGTAGGACAGTAGGGTATAATGAGTTCTTTAAGGTAAGATGGCGCCTGCCCATTAAGGGCTTTGTAGGCGAGAAGAAGAATTTTAAATTCTATCCTGTGTTCTATAGGGAGCCAGTGTAAGGCAGCCAGAACAGGAGTAATGTGGTCCCTTTTCCTAACTCTGGTTAGTACACGAGCCGCAGCATTTTGAATCAGCTGAAGCGACTTGATTGACTTCTTGGTACTCCCTGATAATAAAGAGTTACAATAATCCAGCCTAGAAGTAACAAATGCATGGACTAGTTTCTCTGCATCGTTTTGAGGCAAGATATGCCTGATTTTTGCAATGTTACGTAGATGGAAGTAGGCGGTCCTTGATGGAAGTAGGCGGTCCTTGAAATTGATTTTTTTGATTCACAGGAGGTGAATCAGCACCTCGATAGGGCACAGGAGGTGAATCGGCACCTCGATAGGGCACAGGAGGTGAATCGGCACCTCGATAGGGCACAGGAGGTGAATCAGCACCTCGGTAAGGCACGGGAGGTGAATCGGCACCTCGGTAGGGCACAGGAGGTGAATTGGAACCTCGGTAGGGCACAGGAGGTGAATTGGAACCTCGGTAGGGAACAGGAGGTGAATTGGCACCTCGGTAGGGAACAGGAGGTGAATTGGCACCTCGATAGGGCACAATACAGATTTTTGAGGAATCAGGTCAAACTGTGCAGTGGCGGTTCTAGACCAGTTTGACTCGGGGGGCCAGTTATTGTGTGAGGGGGGCAATAAATGCAGGACGAAACAGAGAACTAGACAGTATGAAGTAATTGCGCATAAGAAAACAATGCAATACAGTTATTGGTATTTGTTTCAGTACACTTATTTATTTCAGATATATCTTAAAGTTATTACTGTTAGCTTCAGCTTAAGTTATAGTACAATTTTTGCACTAACACCATATTTATATAAAAATAAAGGCAATGAACAGTTACATCTCTACTTTACATAAGGGTGTCTGCATCCCAGGCTGTTGTTTCCTTCCCAAAATCTCACATTACAAACAAAATCTTGCGGTTTTTGGCAAACCGATCAACAAGTTTACGCAACAAGAGTACCAGAAAATATACATTTTTAAATCCACAGAAAAGGATTTAATGTAAAAGTCTACAAATCTTAAATGTTGACTTTAAATGAAATAAAATACATGGATATAGATAGAAAACATAGATTTCAGATGTATTATTTCCCATAAGCACAGACACGTAGGCTATTTAACAAACATGAAGACTGAATACAGAATGCACACCTGTTCTGCACGCGCACTAATCAGTTTCGTCTATTCCGTCACATTTCTAATAAACGTGATATCTGGAAAACACACAGATTTACATATAAAAATAAAGGCAATGAACAGTTACATCTCTACTTTGCAGGGTGTCTGCATCCCAGGCTGTAGTTTCCTTCCCAAAATCTCACATTACAAACTAAATCCTGCGGTCTTTGTGATTTCTGGCAAACCGATCAACTAATAAGTCAAGATTCAAAGCCTTTGACCTCCTTGACTCCATACTAAGCAGACCCAGATTGCTCAGTCTCTCATCAGTGATGGTGGATCTGAGAAAAGCTTTGCTTCAATGTAGAAAAGCTACGCTCACAGGAAGCAGAACTGACTGGGATTGCGACTGCTATTTTGCAGAGCTCAAAAAACACTTCTTTATAGGCTCAATGAACCGAACAAGCTCCACTGTACCATCAGGTCTCTGCATCCCAGTCTTTATTTTCCCATCTAACATTCTGCTGAACTGATGGAGCTCAAGCCCCAAGTCCTCAATATGTGCATCATACAACTGAGCAAATGAAAACAGAGTCGTCTCCTTCAGAGAGGCTTCACTGTTGGGGGTAAGAGCTTGGATGCTATTCATCATGTCACAGTTTGTGTTTGAAAACCGTCTATTAAGCTCATTGAGCATCTGATCAATGGCAGGGAGAAGAAGGCTGTACGAAGCCCGTGTTTCTGTCTCCCTCTGTCCAACAGGTACGAGGCTTTCAGCAGGTTTAGAGCTCAGTCGTTTAGCTGCTGGCTGTATTGCAGTATCATATGGCTCAGAAATGTTCAACACTTCATCCCACAAGTTATCAAAAAATGACTCCTGCCTGAAGTCATTCAATGTCTGAACTCAAGATCCAACTAAATCCACAGCCTTTGAAAGGTCAAGGGATGGAGACTGCAACATGTCAGAGAGAAATGTTGTTTCTGCAAACACTTTACGGAGTGTTACAAGATGCACAATGAATTCTAGATCGCTCTGTGCCAGCAGACCACGTGCCTCAAGAGATCTCTCACCATTGCGTGCTTGGGCTATGTCTTGCAGTACTCGCTTGAGGGCCGGTAATCTATCCATAATGTTAATGTTTCCATTATGCTACAATGATGGGGAGTTGTCTTTTCTCTTACTGTGCCACAGAACAACACAAACACTTGTATTATTATTGTTATTATTTGATGGAGAGCCTTCTCCATCGCTGCCCCCCCCCCTCTGGAACTCCCTCCCACAACACATCAGAGACTGCACTGACCCCCCCACTTTCAAAACACTGACCAAAACACACCTCTTCAGACTGGCTTTTAATCTGTGAATTATGCTGTATTGCTGTTCTAATAACTTTTAAATTCTATTTTATCATGTTTTATCACCACTGTAAAGCGTCTTTGAGCACCTGGAAAAGTGCTTTGAAATGCAATGTATTATTATTATTATTATTTTTAAAGTAAAGTAACTTGTTACTATAGTTACTTTTATAATTTAGTAACGAATAAAGTAACTTGTTACTTTTTTGAGAGCAGTAACTATAACTATTACTAGTTACTTTTTAAAAGTAACTTGCCCAACACTGGTAATAAATCATCATTTTTTCCACTTTTCATTTTTAGGGGGGGCCACAGGGGGGTCAGAGGCCAGTGTTAGGGGGGTACCCCTGCCCCCCCCCCCCCCTAGAACCGCCCCTGAAACTGTGGCATCATCATTTGCAAAACTAACTTTCCTGGTGTCAGGATCTCAGCAGAGGAGGACAGTCCCTGCAGGGTTCTGATCTCTGTGCGGTGTTAACCCCTAAGGAACCGCCTATTAAAGTTTCTGCAACAACAAGATACTGTTCCATTACTTACTTTTATATTACTAACTTCAAAGTTTATTAGACAGCTTTCAAGTTATTTAACATGTTGCTGGTTCAGACGTACAACAATCATGGGTAATTTGTATGACATAAGAACACATTTATGACTAACTAAACTGTTTACTACAGTATTTTCAGACTGCTTTGACAGTGAGCTAGTGTACTGATTGCTCCTCTTACGTTTCACACTACAGTCCAGTTGGTGCGGTATGCATCTCTAACTGTATGCTGGGAAAAGAGCCCGTTTGTTTAATCTCTCAATGTAGATGTACCTGTGGCCAGCTAAGCCACAACAAAATAAGATTCCATCTTGTATGAGTGGTAGATTCGTCTTTTCACTTATTATTCTGTCCCAGGCGGTCTGCCCAACACACCCTAACCTGATTTTAGACAACAGCAAAAACAAGACGAAAGTTGAATTCCTGGCACTGTTCCTATTTGTATACATCTATAAAAGCTACATACAGTAAAGTAGCTTTAGGAGGTGTAACGCAAGGTTAATACTACAATAATTGTCACATGTTACGATATATTCAATCAGGTGGGGAGATTCTGGGGAAAAGAAAACAAACCATTCTGAATGGTTATTATTTTTGATTGAACCAGTTGGCAACAGTTGCAGTTTCATGAAAGTCAACTTGAGGCTGACTCCAAAAGGTACCAATCTCTATAGACACACATGTTAACATAATTCCCAACTCTACAGTAGAAACATGTTTACGGCCTGGTGCAAAAAAGAGTTTCAGTCTCTTTACCCCTTCAATAACAACTGTACAGGAGGGAACTTTTACATAACTCATCTGTTCAAAATATAAGAGACAGACGTGCAATAGATGCCGTGTGTAAATTGAAAAGATAATACATTTGCAACATAGGTAGTCCAAATGTTTGGAAATGCATGTGTGTATAATAGGAAGATGAATCCACGAGGATATCCATCCAGGACCGATGATCCAGGACCACAGCCACGACTCAAGATCCAGCGCTCGCGATCCAGGACACAGGACCGCAGGATCATCCATGACTCCGGATCCCAGCGTATATAGACACCAAAAAGAAAGACATTTGGGGAAGCTGGGTTAATCGGAACATGAGAGGACACGGGTAGAGACAGAGAGAAGGAAGAAGTAAGATGTCCCCCGACAAACTAAGCCTATATCAGCAAAACTAGGGGCTGAATCTAATCAGCCCTAACTATAAGCTTTATCAAAAAGGAAGGTCTTAAGCGCACTCTTAAAAACGGATAGGGTGTCTGCCGCCCGAACACAAACTGGAAGCTGATTCCACAAATGTGGAGCTTGATAAGAAAAGGCTCTGGCTCCCATTGTACTTTTAAAGATTCTAGGAACAACCAACAACCCTGCATTCTTGGAACGCAATGCCCTAGTAGGACAGTAGGGTATAATGAGTTCTTTAAGGTAAGATGGCGCCTGCCCATTAAGGGCTTTGTAGGCGAGAAGAAGAATTTTAAATTCTATCCTGTGTTCTATAGGGAGCCAGTGTAAGGCAGCCAGAACAGGAGTAATGTGGTCCCTTTTCCTAACTCTGGTTAGTACACGAGCCGCAGCATTTTGAATCAGCTGAAGCGACTTGATTGACTTCTTGGTACTCCCTGATAATAAAGAGTTACAATAATCCAGCCTAGAAGTAACAAATGCATGGACTAGTTTCTCTGCATCGCTTTGAGGCAAGATATGCCTGATTTTTGCAATGTTACGTAGATGGAAGTAGGCGGTCCTTGATGGAAGTAGGCGGTCCTTGAAATTGATTTTTTTGATTCACAGGAGGTGAATCAGCACCTCGATAGGGCACAGGAGGTGAATCAGCACCTCGGTAAGGCACGGGAGGTGAATTGGAACCTCGGTAGGGCACAGGAGGTGAATTGCAACCTCGGTAGGGAACAGGAGGTGAATTGGCACCTCGGTAGGGAACAGGAGGTGAATTGGCACCTCGATAGGGCACAATACAGATTTTTGAGGAATCAGGTCAAACTGTGCAGTGGCGGTTCTAGACCAGTTTGACTCGGGGGGCCAGTTATTTTCTGAGGGGGGGACAATAAATGCAGGACGAAACAGAGAACTAGACAGTATGAAGTAATTGCGCATAAGAAAACAATGCAATACAGTTATTGGTATTTGTTTCAGTACACTTATTTATTTCAGATATATCTTAAAGTTATTACTGTTAGCTTCAGCTTAAGTTATAGTACAATTTTTGCACTAACACCATATTTATATAAAAATAAAGGCAATGAACAGTTACATCTCTACTTTACATAAGGGTGTCTGCATCCCAGGCTGTTGTTTCCTTCCCAAAATCTCACATTACAAACAAAATCTTGCGGTTTTTGGCAAACCGATCAACAAGTTTACGCAACAAGAGTACCAGAAAATATACATTTTTAAATCCACAGAAAAGGATTTAATGTAAAAGTCTACAAATCTTAAATGTTGACTTTAAATGAAATAAAATACATGGATATAGATAGAAAACATAGATTTCAGATGTATTATTTCCCATAAGCACAGACACGTAGGCTATTTAACAAACATGAAGACTGAATACAGAATGCACACCTGTTCTGCACGCGCACTAATCAGTTTCGTCTATTCCGTCACATTTCTAATAAACGTGATATCTGGAAAACACACAGATTTACATATAAAAATAAAGGCAATGAACAGTTACATCTCTACTTTGCAGGGTGTCTGCATCCCAGGCTGTAGTTTCCTTCCCAAAATCTCACATTACAAACTAAATCCTGCGGTCTTTGTGATTTCTGGCAAACCGATCAACTAATAAGTCAAGATTCAAAGCCTTTGACCTCCTTGACTCCATACTAAGCAGACCCAGGTTGCTCAGTCTCTCATCAGTGATGGTGGATCTGAGAAAAGCTTTGCTTCAATGTAGAAAAACTACGCTCACAGGAAGCAGAACTGACTGGGATTGCGACTGCTATTTTGCAGAGCTCAAAAAACACTTCTTTATAGGCTCAATGAACCGAACAAGCTCCACTGTACCATCAGGTCTCTGCGTCCCAGTCTTTATTTTCCTATCTAACATTCTGCTGAACTGATGGAGCTCATGCCCCAAGTCCTCAATATGTGCATCATACAACTGAGCAAATGAAAACAGAGTCGTCTCCTTCAGAGAGGCTTCACTGTTGGGGGTAAGAGCTTGGATGCTATTCATCATGTCACCGTCTATTAAGCTCATTGAGCATCTGATCAATGGCAGGGAGAAGAAGGCTGTACGAAGCCCGTGTTTCTGTCTCCCTCTGTCCAACAGGTACGAGGCTTTCAGCAGGTTTAGAGCTCAGTCGTTTTGCTGCTGGCTGTATTGCAGTATCACATGGCTCAGAAATGTTCAACACTTCATCCCACAAGTTATCAAAAAATGACTCCTGCCTGAAGTCATTCAATGTCTGAACTCAAGATCCAACTAAATGCACAGCCTTTGAAAGGTCAAGGGATGGAGACTGCAACATGTCAGAGAGAAATGTTGTTTCTGCAAACACTTTACGGAGTGTTACAAGATGCACAATGAATTCTAGATCCAGCTGTGCCAGCAGACCACGTGCCTCAAGAGATCTCTCACCATTGCGTGCTTGGGCTATGTCTTGCAGTACTCGCTTGAGGGCCGGTAATCTATCCATAATGTTAATGTTTCCATTATGCTACAATGATGGGGAGTTGTCTTTTCTCTTACTGTGCCACAGAACAACACAAACACTTGTATTTGTATTGTTATTGTTTGATGGAGAGCCTTCTCCATCGCTGCCCCCCCCCTCTGGAACTCCCTCCCACAACACATCAGAGACTGCACTGACCCCCCCACTTTCAAAACACTGACCAAAACACACCTCTTCAGACTGGCTTTTAATCTGTGAATTATGCTGTATTGCTGTTTTAATAACTTTTAAATGTTATTTTATCATGTTTTATCACCACTGTAAAGCGTCTTTGAGCACCTGGAAAAGCGCTTTGAAATGCAATGTATTATTATTATTATTATTATTTTTAAAGTAAAGTAACTTGTTACTATAGTTACTTTTATAATTTAGTAACTAATAAAGTAACTTGTTACTTTTTTGAGAGCAGTAACTATAACTATTACTAGTTACTTTTTAAAAGTAACTTGCCCAACACTGGTAATAAATCATCATTTTTTCCACTTTTCATTTTTAGGGGGGGCCACAGGGGGGTCAGAGGCCAGTGTTAGGGGGGTACCCCTGCCCCCCCCCCCCCCCCTAGAACCGCCCCTGAAACTGTGGCATCATCATTTGCAAAACTAACTTTCCTGGTGTCAGGATCTCAGCAGAGGAGGACAGTCCCTGCAGGGTTCTGATCTCTGTGCGGTGTTAACCCCTAAGGAACCGCCTATTAAAGTTTCTGCAACAACAAGATACTGTTCCATTACTTACTTTTATATTACTAACTTCAAAGTTTATTAGACAGCTTTCAAGTTATTTAACATGTTGCTGGTTCAGACGTACAACAATCATGGGTAATTTGTATGACATAAGAACACATTTATGACTAACTAAACTGTTTACTACAGTATTTTCAGACTGCTTTGACAGTGAGCTAGTGTACTGATTGCTCCTCTTACGTTTCACACTACAGTCCAGTTGGTGCGGTAAGCATCTCTAACTGTATGCTGGGAAAAGGGCCAGTTTGTTTAATCTCTCAATGTAGATGTACCTGTGGCCAGCTAAGCCAAGACACAACAAAATAAGATTCCATCTTGTATGAGTGGTAGATTCGTCTTTTCACTTATTATTCTGTCCCAGGCGGTCTGCCCAACACACCCTAACCTGATTTTAGACAACAGCAAAAACAAGACGAAAGTTGAATTCCTGGCACTGTTCCTATTTGTATACATCTATAAAAGCTACATACAGTAAAGTAGCTTTAGGAGGTGTAACGCAAGGTTAATACTACAATAATTGTCACATGTTACGATATATTCAATCAGGTGGGGAGATTCTGGGGAAAAGAAAACAAACCATTCTGAATGGTTATTATTTTTGATTGAACCAGTTGGCAACAGTTGCAGTTTCATGAAAGTCAACTTGAGGCTGACTCCAAAAGGTACCAATCTCTATAGACACACATGTTAACATAATTCCCAACTCTACAGTAGAAACATGTTTACGGCCTGGTGCAAAAAAGAGTTTCAGTCTCTTTACCCCTTCAATAACAACTGTACAGGAGGGAACTTTTACATAACTCATCTGTTCAAAATATAGAACCGCCCCTGAAACTGTGGCATCATCATTTGCAAAACTAACTTTCCTGGTGTCAGGATCTCAGCAGAGGAGGACAGTCCCTGCAGGGTTCTGATCTCTGTGCGGTGTTAACCCCTAAGGAACCGCCTATTAAAGTTTCTGCAACAACAAGATACTGTTCCATTACTTACTTTTATATTACTAACTTCAAAGTTTATTAGACAGCTTTCAAGTTATTTAACATGTTGCTGGTTCAGACGTACAACAATCATGGGTAATTTGTATGACATAAGAACACATTTATGACTAACTAAACTGTTTACTACAGTATTTTCAGACTGCTTTGACAGTGAGCTAGTGTACTGATTGCTCCTCTTACGTTTCACACTACAGTCCAGTTGGTGCGGTAAGCATCTCTAACTGTATGCTGGGAAAAGGGCCAGTTTGTTTAATCTCTCAATGTAGATGTACCTGTGGCCAGCTAAGCCAAGAAGACACAACAAAATAAGATTCCATCTTGTATGAGTGGTAGATTCGTCTTTTCACTTATTATTCTGTCCCAGGCGGTCTGCCCAACACACCCTAACCTGATTTTAGACAACAGCAAAAACAAGACGAAAGTTGAATTCCTGGCACTGTTCCTATTTGTATACATCTATAAAAGCTACATACAGTAAAGTAGCTTTAGGAGGTGTAACGCAAGGTTAATACTACAATAATTGTCACATGTTACGATATATTCAATCAGGTGGGGAGATTCTGGGGAAAAGAAAACAAACCATTCTGAATGGTTATTATTTTTGATTGAACCAGTTGGCAACAGTTGCAGTTTCATGAAAGTCAACTTGAGGCTGACTCCAAAAGGTACCAATCTCTATAGACACACATGTTAACATAATTCCCAACTCTACAGTAGAAACATGTTTACGGCCTGGTGCAAAAAAGAGTTTCAGTCTCTTTACCCCTTCAATAACAACTGTACAGGAGGGAACTTTTACATAACTCATCTGTTCAAAATATAGTAGGGCTGAAATGCACGTATTCGGGGATGGTGGAATTGAGTTACAGGTAGGTGCCATCTCAGGTCGCTAACTGCCAGCTGTCTGCTCTGCTGTATCACACAGGCCCCTTCAGATCCAAAAACAAGCTGCCAGGTAATGTGATGACTTTCAAAGGGAAAAGCAAGCACAAGTAATGTCTTCGTTCTTTCCAAAACTCAGAGAAAAAATGTTGAAAAAAACACAAAAGCATTGTACACAATTAAAACCATGAATGTTGTGTAATTAACAAGGACCAACTGGTGTTGTTAGTTGATGAGTACTGCAGATATCACTGTCAAATCAATCAACAGTGACGAGAATACTCATTTCCGGGTGTATGCAGCGAGAGCTGCGTCCCTAGCAACCACGTTACTATAAGCGACCAGATTTTCAAAATTAAAACCGGGGACATTTTGAGTTTTGCGGTCAAAATATCATCAACATATCCAATTTTCTTCACTGTTAAAGAATAAAGGGGGACAATTCTGGTTCAATGTAATTCGAACATTTGAACTGTTGGATACAAACAGAAGGAGGATAGCTCATATATGAAACTTCAAAGGTATTTTATTTTGAAATTCTACATCAGATTGTCCTGATTCTCTCTGAGTGACTAGATGGGGTCTCCTGCTATCACCCTGAAATGAAATAAGTCTTTGATTGACTTCGAATGACTCTTTGATTATGGACAGTTTCCATTAAATAATAATCTAAATATAGATGGACAATAGATCTAATTTGAGATTTTAAACAGCATACATTTTAAATTGTGCTTCCGAAAGTAATGTTATTTTAGGAGTGTTGTGAGATGGTGTCAACATCAATTGAAATTAGTCACCCAGTGGAAATGTCCGATATGTCTTCATAACTGTACCATCTTATCTGATCTTATCTTACATCCGGACTAAAACCACCAGACTCGGGGACAGTTTCATCCCACAGGCCATAAGACTATTAAACACCTGAACTTTGAAATAACATCCATAACATTCTGCTGCTACTTAGAAATGATTTGTCTAATATATCATATATTCCAATCACTTGTATAGACTCTTATTGCACTATTTCACTTTTTACTATTTTACTTTTTGTATTGACTTGCACTATTTTTTCTGTGTATCTGTTTTATTGTGTTGCACTGTTGGAGGAGCCTGTGACTTAAGGGGGGGGGGGGGGGGGGGGTAGGAGACGTTCGATTCCTGTTTTGAATAGTGTGCCGTCGATGGGTTTCATTCCATTTCAAAATGCTGTTTGTCACTCAGCGTAAACTTCTACATCCAACATCCAATCACAGAGCTTGAGGACAAACCACGGGGTTTGTCAAGCAGAGCACATGGTGTAGCCCCAAACGATAGCTGAGGATTCTGGGTAGTGTAGTGTCTTCGGCCATCCTAAACTGAACAAATGTTTGTTTCACCGAATGGAAGGGGAAAATTACAAAAGCATTGTACACAATTTAAACCAATCAATGTTGTATAATCAACAAGGATAATCTGGTGTTTTTGAGTTGATGAGTAGTGCAGATATCACTGTGAACCCAATCGACAGTAAGGGGAATACTTACTTCCGGGTGTAAAATCCTGCGTTATCCAATGGGAATGGACGCTCACATTGCTCTCCGTCATACAATAAAGGGGACACGATCAAATCGGAATATAATGTTCTTTTAAAAAACGTTAACTAAAGGGAACAATCTATTAGACACAGATGAAGCTCTGGCCTTCCTTAAAAACTAACTAATGTAATAAAAATCACAGTTGTATTACCCACAATGCACTGTTTTTTGAGAACAAAAATTCGTAACTAATGCACCATAATACATTCTGACGGAAAATAAAAATTATTATGAATACAAATAAAATAAAAGAAGCCTCCCGCGAGTTACTACAAGCTATAAAGTAGATTTTAAAAACGTTTTATAGAATAAAAGCTCACTGCAGGACGTTGTAGAAATGCGTGTGTGCACCACGGCAAAGGAGCCTCATTCACTTTACATTGGGGTTGTTTGCGTGGTGCCGACATGTAAATGTAACAAAGTTCGTGACTCCACCACGCATTGTGGTGTTAAGGAGTCGTGGTGGAGTCACGCATTCTGGTGAGATCAGGTTGCAATCGACCATCCCCGAATGCGGGAATTTCAGCCCTACTACATTTTGAAGCACTGTGTTCATTTTTTAAACATTCCTTTCAACCCTTCCTAAATCCCCCAGTTCGGCTCTTGACTTTACACTTTGCTGTGATTTTGAAAGTATTACTTCATTGCAGTTTGACATGTTTTCAGTCAAAGACATACGGATTGAGTTCAAACTTTATCCTGTAAAGAATATGGACATAGTCTCTGAGATGTCACCCATATGTTCCTGACAACATGGACAACATCTCATATGTTGTTGAGTGCCAACAAAAACGACAATAAGATGTTGTATTTCATTTTTTTACATTTGAAGATAGATTCAAAAAGGAAACATTGAGAAGAAACACAGTTCGCTAGGCCAGGTCTTTTCCTAAAACCTAAAACATATTTGATATATAGATCTGCTAGATATTGAAAACTATGCAAGCAGGTACGATGATCGTATAGCAAGGAAAAGATTAGGACCGCAATGACCTTGAGAAGTTAAACTCCTCCAATTTTTTGTGATGGTCTTGTACATTTGTAAAAATGCTTGATGATGCTAGCACGTAGCTCTTTACTGACCAGTCCGTAGATAATGGGGTTGATAACTGGTGGTATGACGATAAACAGGATGCTGAAAAACCTCTTGATGTTTTGCGAGAGTGAGGGGAACCTTTGAATTACAATTAGGACCACTGTGGCTATTTGGTAGAGCACGTACACAACAAGGTGGGGTGCACATGTCAGAAAGGCCTTCCTGCGGGCATCTCGGCCTTGTTTCACAGTAGCATGCAGGATTCTTAAGTAGGACAAAGCTATGACGAGGAAGACGCTTGTGTTCACGCACCAGGCCAGGGACAGACCTAGAGAAGCAACGAAAATGACAAATAATCTGTCAGTGAGTTATCATGCAACGTGCTGAATACCTGCTGAAAAAGGGATGTTGAAAAGGGACAATGTTCAACAACACACTGCATGGTTGTTGCTTTGTAATGAACACATGCACTGACCGTAGATGTTGTTTAATGGGGTGGGACTGCAGGCCAGGTTGAGGATAGCACGGTTGCTACAGTAGACGTGTTTGATGGTATTGCCACACAGCGGGGCATTCACATGAAAGGCAAAAAGCACAACAATACATATCACAGCTGTCGCCCAGGCCAGGGCGCAGCAGGAGTGCAGCCGGGCCGATGTCATGATGGCGTGATACCTGAGTGGTTCACACACAGCGATGTATCTGCAGAGGGAGAGCACTGTTCATTACATGCAACACTTTTGCTACTTTTCAACTATCTTAGCATCTGCTGGCCTCTTTCTGTATGCTCTTAAATACCCCAACTTGATGTTGTTGGCTCTAATACTAACAGATAATACAAATATAGCTGTAAGCTCCAATTCCAGGTTCAAACCCGTTTGGGCAAACATTAAAAGTCCTTCAGCTGGTCCTTTCTGTCTGAAGGAGTTAGACCAATTACACACGTCATCATAACAACGGATGCGGCATATGATGTAACCTTCTGTGGTGTTGTATTCTTCCCTTTATTGGATGTTAAACTAACTTGGTGTTGTATGACGGTTCATAAACATTAAGGCGTTACTTAGGATAAATTACAAATCTAATGTAGTCCCTACCTCAGCACTTTAAAAATACTAAAGAACAAAGTGACATGGAACAAAGGTGATTTCCTACTTCATGAAACATAACATTTTAATAACTTAGTACAAATTGTAAGTGGACTGTTCTTATATAGCGCTTTAACCCGTCTTTGCGACAGTGATTAACATTTACAAATCATCTTTCACCCATTTCATATGGAGCAATATGTCACTTGCTCCAAGTAGCTAACATACACACACATTCACACACCATTTGCTATCCGGAGCAACTCTGGGTAAAGTATCTTGCCCAAGGACACATCAACATTTAGACTGCATGGGCTGGGAAGGAACCCACATTCTTCAGATTGAAAGACGAGCACCCTCCTTCAAAGCCACAGTCGAGAAAAGAACAGAACCAAAACACATTTGCCTGGCATGACTGAAATCTATAAAATGAGAATTCTGAAACACTAAATAATCAGAGTCACTCTGTACAATAATGCTTGACTGTACATTCAATGTTTTTAAACAAACTTCAAATTGTGAGTAGTTCTCTTCATGTGCTGACGCATTTGAATACCTGTCATAGGCCATCACCCCCAGAATAGTCTGCATTGCAAAGCCGTAGGTGTGCACACAGAAGGCCTGGGCGATGGCTGAGATGTAGGCTATTTTCTTCTGGCCCGTCAAGAAGTGCACCATGAAGCGAGGCAGCACCGTCGTGCCCCCCAGCAGGTCACAGACTACCAGGTTACAAACCATTACAAACATGGGCCGGTGCAGGTTCTTGTCGATGACAATGATGCACAGCACCACACCATTTGCAAACAGCATGACCATGTAGTTACACAGAGCCAGGACGAACAAGAAGGCGCCGAAGCCTGGTGGAACATAGAAGCCCTCCAGCTCGAACACAATAGGCTGTTTGAGAGGAGTTACCATAGTTACGTTCTCCATCCAAAACAGTGCAGATCTGGGAAAGACAAGTTCATGAAAACCTTACCAAAAGTTGATAATAATGATCTTAACTTTAAATGTATGTTCAGATGTTAGAGTTCACCTTAGTAAAAGGTGAAAACACAGAAATACAAAGAGACCTCTGACATCTATCATTCTCTATCATTCTTAACTCAATTCAAAAGATTACACAAAACAGCAGCAAAACAGACAACTGATCCTTAATGAACAGACGTATAGGGGCAATTCATCAAGCACATGGGATTGAAAGAACTTAAGGTAAAATCTAATGGGTACAGCACTTTGAAGTTTCTTGCCTAAAGCCTGAAGAGTGTTGTCACGCCTCCTGTCTTCTCGTCAGTGGATTCTGCTCTCACCATTGGAGTCGAGTGGGTTTGCCTTTTTAATGTTTCTGTTGAAACATCGACCTGCCCTAAACCACACGATGCAGCACATGACTGGACACATGGCTGTGGTTTTCATATGCCCTTTTTTTTCACTCAAAAACATAAAGCTCGAGCTCAAACCATAGACTCTATGCAGTCTCTATGACGTCACCTATAGATTTCTGAAGAGCTGTACGAAAGCATTTTTTCCATCTTGTCAGAGACGCCACCGTAAGGGTGCGTTCACACCAGCCTCGTATAGTCCGGTTGAATCAAACCCTGGTGCGTTTAGCCGCTTGGTGCGCAGACCTCTGAAGTGAACTAAACAACCGGACTCTGGTCCGCCTAAAGAGGTGGTCTCGGAGCGCTTGCTAGTGAACTCTGGAGCGGATCATCGCTGGTGTGAACGCAGTTCGCAGCAACACATAGGAAGCGCAGTATTTACGTGTCACAAGAACGCGGATGTCTTCATTTCTTCAGTTAAAGAGTGAAGCAGAATGAAGAGTTGAACAGTGTCGTGTAAAGTAAAAACAACTATCAAACTAAAAACTATAGCCTACATAAAAGTCAGAGTCACCTGCCGTCGGTGAAACGCCCCTCCTGACTGCAGAACGTATCTCGTTGTAGTTATAATGTTTTTTATCGCACGTTGTCTGATGATATAATCAAATGCGCCGTTGCAGCTGATCTGCTCTCAGCTCTCCAGATTAACAGCAGCATGAGAACAACCTGCCGATGCTCCATGGCGGAGGCTCCGGTAGAAATTGCCGGGATTTGCGTTTTATTACCCCCTTAATGTCTGACCAATGGTTGAACAGCATTTCTGAGCACATGACTTGTGTTTAAAGTTTATAGTCTGTTTGAATGTTGCCCGTGTGAACGCAAACCGGACCTTCTGAGAAATGAAACCATGCAACAAACGGCGGTCTGGTGCCACCAGAGAAGCGGACTATTAGGTGTGAAGGCACCGTAAAACTCCCGGCTGATCTAAATATCTGTTTGTTTGTGGATATTTGGATCAGAGCAGATAGTGGTTAGCGACCTCAGATGGCATATACCTGTAACTCAATCGACCAACCTGATCTCACCAGAATGCGTGACTCCACCACGACTCCTTAACACCGCATTGCGTGGTGGAGTCACGAACTTTGTTACATTTACGTGTCGGCACCACGCAAACAACCCCAATGTAAAGTGAATGAGGCTCCTTTGTCGTGGTGCACACACGCATTTCTACAACGTCCTGCAGTGAGCTTTTATTCTATAAAACGTTTTTAAAATCTACTTTATAGCTTGTAGTAACTCACGGGAGGCTTCTTTTATTTTATTCGTATTCATAATAATTTTTATTTTTCGTCAGAATGTATTATGGTGCATTAGTTACGAATTGTTGTTCTCAAAAAACAGTGCATTGTGGGTAATACAACTGTGATTTTGATTACATTAGTTAGTTCTTAAGGAAGGGCAGAAAAAAAAAGGGCATATGAAAACCACAGCCATGTGTCCAGTCATGTGCTGCATCGTGTGGTTTAGGGCAGGTCGATGTTTCAACAGAAACATTAAAAAGGCAAACCCACTCGACTCCAATGGTGAGAGCAGAATCCACTGACGAGAAGACAGGAGGCGTGACAACACTCTTCAGGCTTTAGGCAAGAAACTTCAAAGTGCTGTACCCATTAGATTTTACCTTAAGTTCTTTCAATCCCATGTGCTTGATGAATTGCCCCTATACGTCTGTTCATTAAGGATCAGTTGTCTGTTTTGCTGCTGTTTTGTGTAATCTTTTGAATTGAGTTAAGAATGATAGAGAATGATAGATGTCAGAGGTCTCTTTGTATTTCTGTGTTTTCACCTTTTACTAAGGTGAACTCTAACATCTGAACATACATTTAAAGTTAAGATCATTATTATCAACTTTTGGTAAGGTTTTCATGAACTTGTCTTTCCCAGATCTGCACTGTTTTGGATGGAGAACGTAACTATGGTAACTCCTCTCAAACAGCCTATTGTGTTCGAGCTGGAGGGCTTCTATGTTCCACCAGGCTTCGGCGCCTTCTTGTTCGTCCTGGCTCTGTGTAACTACATGGTCATGCTGTTTGCAAATGGTGTGGTGCTGTGCATCATTGTCATCGACAAGAACCTGCACCGGCCCATGTTTGTAATGGTTTGTAACCTGGTAGTCTGTGACCTGCTGGGGGGCACGACGGTGCTGCCTCGCTTCATGGTGCACTTCTTGACGGGCCAGAAGAAAATAGCCTACATCTCAGCCATCGCCCAGGCCTTCTGTGTGCACACCTACGGCTTTGCAATGCAGACTATTCTGGGGGTGATGGCCTATGACAGGTATTCAAATGCGTCAGCACATGAAGACAACTACTCACAATTTGAAGTTTGTTTAAAAACATTGAATGTACAGTCAAGCATTATTGTACAGAGTGACTCTGATTATTTAGTGTTTCAGAATTCTCATTTTATAGATTTCAGTCATGCCAGGCAAATGTGTTTTGGTTCTGTTCTTTTCTCGACTGTGGCTTTGAAGGAGGGTGCTCGTCTTTCAATCTGAAGAATGTGGGTTCCTTCCCAGCCCATGCAGTCTAAATGTTGATGTATCCTTGGGCAAGATACTTTACCCAGAGTTGCTCCGGATAGCAAATGGTGTGTGAATGTGTGTGTATGTTAGCTACTTGGAGCAAGTGACATATTGCTCCATATGAAATGGGTGAAAGATGATTTGTAAATGTTAATCACTGTCGCAAAGACGGGTTAAAGCGCTATATAAGAACAGTCCACTTACAATTTGTACTAAGTTATTAAAATGTTATGTTTCATGAAGTAGGAAATCACCTTTGTTCCATGTCACTTTGTTCTTTAGTATTTTTAAAGTGCTGAGGTAGGGACTACATTAGATTTGTAATTTATCCTAAGTAACGCCTTAATGTTTATGAACCGTCATACAACACCAAGTTAGTTTAACATCCAATAAAGGGAAGAATACAACACCACAGAAGGTTACATCATATGCCGCATCCGTTGTTATGATGAAGTGTGTAATTGGTCTAACTCCTTCAGACAGAAAGGACCACCTGAAGGACTTTTAATGTTTGCCCAAACGGGTTTGAACCTGGAATTGGAGCTTACAGCTATATTTGTATTATCTGTTAGTATTAGAGCCAACAACATCAAGTTGGGGTATTTAAGAGCATACAGAAAGAGGCCAGCAGATGCTAAGATAGTTGAAAAGTAGCAAAAGTGTTGCATGTAATGAACCGTGCTCTCCCTCTGCAGGTACATCGCTGTGTGTGAACCACTCAGGTATCACGCCATCATGACATCGGCCCGGCTGCACTCCTGCTGCGCCCTGGCCTGGGCGACAGCTGTGATATGTATTGTTGTGCTTTTTGCCTTTCATGTGAATGCCCCGCTGTGTGGCAATACCATCAAACACGTCTACTGTAGCAACCGTGCTATCCTCAACCTGGCCTGCAGTCCCACCCCATTAAACAACATCTACGGTCAGTGCATGTGTTCATTACAAAGCAACAACCATGCAGTGTCTTGTTGTATTGCCCCTTTTCATAGTTAACATTAAGCTGTCTTTGGCTCTTTTCTGCTCTAACAAATGTACATTTCCCCTCTGTGGGATGAATAAAGATATTCTGATTCTGATTTCAACATCCCTTTTTCAGCAGGTATTCAGCACGTTGCATGATAACTCACTGACAGATTATTTGTCATTTTCGTTGCTTCTCTAGGTCTGTCCATGACCTGGTGCGTGAACACAAGCGTCTTCCTCGTCATAGCTTTGTCCTACTTAAGAATCCTGCATGCTACTGTGAAACAAGGCCGAGATGCCCGCAGGAAGGCCTTTCTGACATGTGCACCCCACCTTGTTGTGTACGTGCTCTACCAAATAGCCACAGTGGTCCTAATTGTAATTCAAAGGTTCCCCTCACTCTCGCAAAACATCAAGAGGTTTTTCAGCATCCTGTTTATCGTCATACCACCAGTTATCAACCCCATTATCTACGGACTGGTCAGTAAAGAGCTACGTGCTAGCATCATCAAGCATTTTTACAAATGTACAAGACCATCACAAAAAATTGGAGGAGCTTAACTTCTCAAGGTCATTGCGGTCCCGATAATTTCCTTAACTACAGAGTCATTGTACCTGCTTGTATAGTTTTCAATAACCTAGCACCTCTATGTATCAAATATGTTTTAGGAAAATACTTGGCCTAGCACACTGTGTTTCTTCTCAATTTCTCCTTTCTGAATCTATCTTTAAATGTCAAAAAATAAAAATATATATGCACTATCTTATTGTTGTCTTTATTTCTGCCTCAACACTGGCCCTCAACAATCTATGAGAAGTTGTCAGGAACATATGCGTGACATCGCAGAGACTATGTCCATGTTCTAAACAGGCTACAGTTTGAACTCAAGCCGTATGTCTTTGACTGAAAACATGTCAAACTGCACTGAAGTAATACTTTCAAAATCAGAGCAGTGTAAATTCAAGGGCCGAACTGGGGGATTTACTGTAAGGCGGTTAAAAGGAAAGTTCATAAAAATACACACACTGTTCCACAAGTCAACGCTCTGACGGGAAGACAGGAGGCGTGACAAGAAACTTTAGGCTTTGCACAAGAAACTTCAAAGTGCTGCGCCCATTGGACATTACCTTTAGTTATTTTACTGCCAGGTGCTTGATGAATCGCTGTGAGACGTCTGTACATTACATATCAGATGTCTCTTTTATACAGGTAATACTGTGAGATCAATTTAATGTAATTCAACATTTTACAAAGAGAGACTCATGACAGAGGCCAATCGCTTTTTTCACATTACTGTGTTTAACAATCTTCTACAATTCTCTTTTATAAAGTGCTGTGTCTGTAATTCTGGCATCATCAAGCATTTTTGCATATTTAGAAGTCCACACAACATTTGAGGAGACTAACTTCTCAAGGCCATTCAGTTCCCGATCATTTCCTTAGCTACACAATGATTGTATCTGCTTAAAATGTTTTCAATAACCTAGCAGATCTATATATCAAAGCTGTTTTAGGTTTATGACACAGACTTGGCTATGCAGACTTAGTTCCTGAAGTCCACAGGGACTTGGCTTGGCAACTGGAAGGTCACCAGTTCAAGTCCCCGAAAGACCAAGTGCTACCGAGGTGTCCCTGAGCAAGGCACCGTTCCCTACACGGCTCCCCGGGCGCCGTTCAAAATGGCAGCACACTGCTCCTAACACTAGGATGGGTCAAATGCAGAGAAACAATTTCCACACAGGGATTAATAAACTATATCAAATCAAAATCAAATGATTCTGAAAAGCTTGCTGACAGGATTATCTGTTGATTATGCTGCTCGCAGGGTGCAATACAAAGAAAAGTATGTATACTATTTAGTGCAGTCAAAATTATCGCGTTAACGGCGGTAATTACTTTTTTGAATTAAATTGCGTTAAAATATTTAACGCATTTAACGCATGTGCAGAATGGCCCGCCCCATACGTGCCACCAGTGGCAGCGCCAGGGTATGGCTGGGGTAGCTGCACCCATACCAAGAAATGGCTTAGCCCCACCATGAGACATGATGTTAAAGTAAGCAAAATAAAGTCTGCCAACTCGCGCGGCGTAAATTGCACAGACAGCAGTTAGTAAGACTGATTTCAGGAGCCACGGTTTTGAAAACTTTTGTCACGTAGTGATCGTCTTCTCAATAGAACATCTTTGATAACGGCGTGGTGTTGTTGCAGGAAGTCCCGACGCAGAATACTCTTGCTGTAGTACAGGTAACACAACTGGTACGCAGGTTATGTGCGTAATCTGAAATGCATACCGTCACTTGTGTCACAAAGCGCATTTGCGTACCGACGTACTTGTGAAGCTTTTCCAGAAGGCGGTTCGATCACCGGACGACAGAGTCGGTCTCCGTGTGCACAGACAGGCTGCTGTTAACGTCGGTCTGTACGACGGAACTGTGCCAAAACTACGCCAACCGGCTGCGGAGGGAGACCCCCCCCCTTCACTGGAGAACTGCGCTAAAACAGCTGATCACAACGTTCACACTCTGTGGTCCCGAAGTACTCCACTAGCCCCCCCCCCCCTCTCTGTCGACTTTCCTGAAGTACTCCACTAGCCCCCCCCCCCCCTCTGTCGACTTTCCTGAAGTACTCCCCGTTGATAGAAATCAACACGTAATGAATTAAGACCCCACGGTTTGATGATTGATAGGTGTGTGGGCTGTCTTTCATTTTGACACGCAGAAAAATGTTATAATAAACATAGATACCGTATGTTAAATGGATATATCCGCCATCTTTCATTTATCTTTCCATTCCCACAATATATATAAATAAATGGCATATTTTGGACATAGTTCGAAAGGTGATTAATCTGATTAATTAATTTTTAAACTGTGATTAATCTGATTACAAATTGTAATGGTTTGACAGCCCTAATACTATTATTTCAGTGAAGTACAGTATAGCAGTGCAGGTGGAAACACTGTAAGGTCAAGCATGGATTTCCAATAGAAAACAGGGGGCCTAAAAGGGGGCCCTCCATAGGATGACCCGTAAATTCCAATATGAGTTTTGTGCTTGCTTTGCTCAAGTTTGAAATGCCAATGTCAATCAGTATTTTACATTGTATTTCAATAACATATTATAAAACATTTTAACTATGTTTTTTGTTAAACAATCACCAGAATGCTACACTTTGGTAATCAAGCAAGCCCAGTGAGAAAGAGCTTTGAGCTGAACTGGTAGTACGTTTGTTGATTATTCTATAGGGCTTTTTCAGTGTTGCCTCACACCTTATCTCACGTAATGATTAATCATTCCCCCTACGATGAAATCGTGTCTATAAAATGTTGCTACAGATGAGATATTAATAGGTGCAGTGTGTCAACAGTGCGTTGGGAAGCGATGAAGAAAGATTAAAAGAAAGGCGGACTCAAATGTTGGATTACTAATCTACAAGCAACTCTTTCTGAACTTTTTCCATCACTCATCATTTTTGGATACATTTAAATCCCAAGTAAAGAATATTTTGTTCCTGCAGCTTTATTTATGAAAGGTAAATTAAATCGTACCTGTGACTCAAACAAGATGTTGTTCTTTCAGGTTGATGGAAAACTACACCTCCAACAGCCTTACACTCCAGCTGGAGGGGCTAAATGTTTCTAAAGAGTATTTGTACCCTGTCTTTATGTTTATCTTTTTCTTTTACCTGTTTATAATTGTCACAAATGTAAGCATTGCAGTTCTGATTTTCATTGACAAAAACCTTCACCAGCCCATGTATCTACTTTTTTGCAATCTGCCATTTAATGATATTCTTGGAAACTCTATCATAGTGCCCCGTTTGCTTATGGACATGTTGAAGCCTCCCTCTGAACGCCTTATTGGTTATCATGAGTGTGTGCTCCAAGCTTTTACCGCACACATGTTTGGTACCACCACTCACACAGTGCTGATAATTATGGCTATTGATAGATATGTGGCTATCTGTAATCCCCTGCGCTATGCTGCCATAATGACAAACAAGATGGTGATCAAGCTGACAGTTTCTGCCTGGGGAGTAGCCTTGGTTTTGGTCGGGATTCTTCTCGGTCTGACCATACGACTGAACCGATGCAGGACTATGATCACAAATCCTTTTTGTGACAATGCCTCTCTGTTCAAACTGTCCTGTGAGAGTGTGTTCATTAATAATGTCTATGGCCTCACTTTCACTGTAGTCCTGTTCACAGCTTCAATCGGCACTATGGTTATCACCTATACTAAGATAACTGTAGTCTGTCTCACCAGTAAGAGCAAGTCTTTGAACAGTAAAGCTCTGAAGACCTGCAGCACTCACCTGGTTCTTTTTCTGATTATGATTTTTAGTGGAATGTCTGTTATTACTCTGCATCGCTTCCCTCAGTACTCAAACTACAGAAAATTCAGCAGCATTTTGTTTCATATTGTCCCTGGCAGCCTTAACCCCATCATTTATGGTGTGCAGTCAAAAGAGATACGAACGTTTTTGGCCAACTCCTTTAAGTCCAAGAAAGTTTGGCCATTATGTTAGAGAACATGTTCTACCATGTTTGTCCATTGACTATCATCTCTTTTTATAGATAATAAATATGCAAAGTCCTTGTTAAATATTTACGACAAACCAGTACATTCTAGAAAAAGGTTTTGACATGTACAGCATGAATTGTGGCAATTAAATGCAAACCCACCTATGTTCATCTGCTCCTAGGACCAGACTCCTGGTGCTAGGATGGGTTAAAGCAGAGAACACATGTCACTGTGTGTGCTGTGTGCTCTGCATGTGTGACAATTAAAGAGGGGTTCATCCCTCCCAATTCTTCTTCTTCTATTATATGGCAATAGTACATTCAAATAATATTTTTGTGTAATAATCCTAAAGCTTTCACTATTAGTTGCAAGTTCATATACTTTAAAAGAATGAGCAGATCCATAAGATGGATACACATACAGTATTTTGAGTGTACAAGTGTATAACCAAGACATTACACTTTGGTTTGTTGTGCTTTATAATGGACACAGAACGTTTTTGCAAAGTAGTAATGAACAGTTCCATGTATTGTGTGTTCTGTTTTGTTGTGTTCAACACATCATAATGTGCTACTGAGTTTCTTCCTTTTAAGTACACAGTGCATGATCACTTTGAACTGTATGCAGTAATAAAGGTTGCAAAGTCCTTGCAAAATATGTGCAATTAATACCAAGAGTCATTTTATGAAAAAAACTGTTTTAATATGATAAGCATGGCTATTAAATGCAAACCCACCTTTGTTCTGCATTAGCACATCACATATAGAATATATCCTACTTCTGCCTGAAGGGGCTTAACAATATGTACGGCACACGATACGCTCTGTCTTCAGGCCCTCGCAGCAGCTAAGGAAAAACTGAGTTACAATTGCAACGCAGAAAATCATTAGAATAGAACAATTTGACTCAACAATAAAAGTTGCAGAGGGCCTCAATGATTTATTTGGGGCAGCCTGATACTAAAGAGTAACATTATTCCAGCAAAGAAGGAAAAAAAACATTTAAAAAGGTTTTTTTGCATATTTCTGAGATGTGCCTGGTTTTTGTGACCTTACATATTTGGTATTGGAGGCAGTCCTTGAAGTGTTGTTAATTTGCAGTTAAAAGAATGAGCAGAAACATAAAATGGATACACATACAATATTTTGAGTGTACAAGTTGTAAGAAATAAAATCCAATGTTTATAGGGCATAATTTAAATTAAATACACTGTTTTAATTTAAAGCTGTTTTATTCCGAAAACCGGAAATTAAATACACTGTTTTAATTTAAAACTCACACAATGACTTCCTGCGAGTAAATATTGTTAGCTTCAATTTAAGGTTAGCATTATCATGTGGCTAAAGACTACGTTTTGAAACAGTGAATTCAAGGTTGAATGACAGTGTTGCACACTAAAAACACTGTCTTTAACTCTCACTTATTGACACGGCAATACTGTTATTAGGGAATGTTTAAAGGGGACCTATCATGCGAAACGCACTTTTTTATGTCTTTTATACATGAATATGTGTCCCCGGTGTTCCAGGGAACTCACCAAGTGTCATAAAATACAACCCTCACTCTTTTCCTCCATACCCAAAACTTTTAAAAACGGGGCTACAACCCTTAGCAAAAAAATCTATAAAATCCTATAGAATCTTGTAGAAATCTATAGCATGTTATAGAACATAGTCGTATTTGTAATACATGCTAAAGAATTCTATAGAATACTATAGAAATCTCTAGATCATTCTGTAGAATACTATAAATGTGTACTTTTCTATAAACTTCTATAATTAAAACTATAACAATCTAAAGAATTCTATAGGACAGAACCGACTCATGACATATCTGTAGAAATCTATAGAAATGTGTAGAAATCTATAGCATTCAAAGAAAACATGCATGACATTTTCTCTCTGATGCAACCTATACTAAATTCTATAGAATTCTATAGAATTCTATAAAACTCGTCTTTAAATTGGAATAGAGAAAATCATAGTAATCTACATCATTTTGTGGAACTGAGCTGCTTTGCAAAAGCTGTATGGGTCCCTTTGAAATCTTTACAACTGTATACTGGATTATGTGCCCAATTACATTATGTAACCTATACATAACCATATACAACCATACAACATATTGGAATGGAACTCTAAACTGAATGAATGTCACTGTCCTTGTATTCTGATGTCAATGCTCCAGAATTTCTGTGACTGCATCTGTATGTATACATTGATCACTTTTGTTATGTAACTAATTATCTGTTACAACTGGAGATTAAAGCTAAGTGACATATAACAATATCTATTGTTAGTGTGAGTCTGTTATAAACAACTCATTGTCTGCAGTACTCTACTCTGTTTTGCAGTCTATTATATACTGTAAAAAAAGATCGTAATTTTACAGGAAATAACTGTAAATGTTTATAGTAAGTATCATGTTTTTTTAAATAACTTGCAAAATCCTGTAAAATGGCAGATATTAACTATAAATTAACAACCCAAAACATTATTTTCAGTATTTTGACAATAACCACAAATAACGTTTATTTCCTTTTTTTTACAGTAAATTTACTATATAATATTTACAGTATTTTTGCACTTTCAGAAAATAAATGCAGATGTACGTCAAATAAAAAGTATTATCTGTAATTAAATATGTAACTCGTAATATAAAAGTGTATTACTATTATAAGACTTTAAGATTTTCTTTGTAATTTTAAGGTAATCATAAAACTGTAAAAAAAAAGTGTCAACTAAAAAAAACGTAAAATGTAATTAAAACCTTTTTACATACATAATTTTCTCAATATTCGATTGAATCCACCACAAACACAAAATATCCAATGTTGAAACAAAAGTAAATAAATATGTTCTCATTAAATTCCTAACTTACTATATTGTAAACATCTACAGTTGACAATATCATTAAAACAAATTAAAATGATAGAAAGTGGAGACATTTCTGCAGGGAGGATCAAGGTTTAAAACACACACTGTTATTTACTCAACAAGTCACAGTTATCCTTGTTTTATTTATGTTGCTGTTTTTTTTTTCTCCCATTGGTCAATACACAGTAATAAGCCTTAGTTTTACAGTATAATGTATGGTTTTCGGATTCTGGCCGACAGCCAGAGCTACGGCAATTGAAATAGAATTTAGCCAAAACACGGCAGACAAGTCAGGCATGTTTGGAATGAGTCCACAACACTCCTGATTGGTTAATATAAACGTCATCGAAGAAACCTGCCAATGAGAACTGTCCGCGCCTGTCATTCACATTTGAAACATCCACGTCAGTTTGAGTGGGTCTCCTCCTGCAAGCTACAGCTGTCTGTCTGTATGTCTGCTGCAGGATTTTATGGATTTATATCGGGATCGTTTTACACGTTAAATATGAGCATCGGGACGTCAACAAAGAACAGAAGACTTGAGATCTGGTGAGTCCTGCAACTGTAATGGAGTTAAATATGTATTTAGATAATCCTTAGTTTGTGAATGTTTTATTTTTTATTTAAGGTTACATTTCTTCTTCTAGTTAGCTGAGTTTCTTCCCGTTAAGTTGGTATTCATCATTAATAGGTTGTTAAATGTTAAGAAGCCCTGACATGCTGTTTCTTGCAAGATGTTGCGCCCGGAAAACCTGGCTTAACAGGTGGCTGCTAACGTTAGTTTACAGCTTATTGCAATGCTGCCCCCACCCTCTCGTCTCCAACACGGGAGAATTACACATAAACATGCAGCGGGGTGTCACAATGTTGTCGCCAAGTTTAATGTAAAGTTTCACAGCTTTCTTATAGCGGAATCTAGTTTGTTAATGTTCAGTAACAGCTAGCATAGCATAAACAGCTAACCCGCTAACGTTTGGCTAACTTGCTAGTTAGCTCTGCTCGATATATTACAAGCTAACATGACTAGCTAATGTCACACTGTGTGAACTAAAATACTTGTTGTATTACTACATCATACATGCTTGGTCCAAATCACTGCTAAAATTAATTATTTTTGAAAATGTATAGTAAAGAAACACTCAGCCATGCATGAAATAACATAGCAAAAAGAATACGGGTAATGTTTGACCCATGTTGTGCCTTAGAAGTGTAGTGATACAAACATGATTTTTATTCAAAAAGTAAGAAAGGGAAAAATACAAATTGGTGTTGATCCAAAACAGGTTAATTGAGGAATACCTGGAATCCTGAATGGTTAAAGTAATTTATTGCAAAGATATTTACAATTAAAACTAATTCGGGTCACTTTTGACACATGTTGGTTGTATGGTGTTGTGTAAGAAAGGGTTAACATGACGGCTGTGATGTTCACTCTTTTGACAGAGCACCAGTGGACAGCGAGGACTATGGAAGAGAAGATGTGATGGCTTTGTGTGGAAAGCTGCTGACGCCAGCCTGTGTCCCTCATCAGTCTCTCCAGGCAGCACCCAGCTATTCTTCCATCTTGGAGATGAAAAGACTTTGATATGTGAGTAATAACTAACTTGTGTCTAACATAGTATTGAATGTGGTTTAGTAAAGTATTTAAAAATACCCCACATTGTACATGTACAGGACAATCAGACCTTGTTCAACAAAGATCATAAGACAATTGTTTTGTCTTTGAGGTACAGCCGCAGCAGAGAGTCTGAGTTTGAAGAAAGCACTAACATTTTATTTAGTGTTGTTTAATCAATCAATATTTACTGGTCTTGAATTTCCTCACTGGATTACAAAATGCTTGAATCTTATTGTACAGGGACATTATGCAGATTTAATCACCTGAAGATGAAAATATAGATTCATCGATATGTACCATTTTAAGGAAATAGACTGTTATGCAGCTTTCACACCAGCGCTTTTCAGTTTCTAGCTCCGAGCGGGAGCTTTTCTGGTTCAGCTCCGGTTTCCCTTTTCAGCTCCCGCTCTGTACACACCGCCCACTGGCGCTCCAGAGCTGCCCCTGCTGCGTCATGACGTCACCGTTTACATCGCTGATTTGCTCCCCAACGGCAGCCATTACGGCGCTCATAACAACAACAACAACTGCGTCGGGTCGATGATCGTGTTGCTTTTAATCACACGAAGCCAGAATAAATTGAATAACGACTTCTCCAACCTTATACTTTTCTCCAGAGCGCCGTGGTTCATTGTTTATTAATGTGTTTCTGCAGCATTTACCGACCGCTGCAGAGCAGCTCTTCCACAGGAGTTTATTCTCCCGTTAGCTCCCGGTTAGCTCACACTGCAGCGGCCGCTCTAAAGTATTCACTGTCCGACTCACACAAGCAGCTGATGCATATCCCCAGTTCCCCTTAGCCTAAGGGAATGTGTGTCAGTCTGAATTGACACTGTTTGGTATCACAACGCTGTTATGAAAGTTTCTCTGGTATCAAACGGGTGATGTTGGCATAGCAACCGAAGCTAAACTGACTACTTGCATCCGATAGCTGCAATAATACAAAACAACACGTCTGCCTCTCTCCACAATGATCGATAACAGCGAACGGACGGTCAAAGTAAGGCACAAATAAACAGAACCACACGAAGCCTGGTTAGTGCTGCCTGACTTTATAAAGTGTGTTTATAGGCACTACTGCTTGTAGGCAGGCTGACAGTCGACCCATGGGAGGTGGGTTTAGTTTCCTGCACGCCTCGACGTGAGAGAGACGTAAGCGACGTCACCTCTTAGCTCCAAAGCTCTTGCCTCTGGACTAGGGGTGCAACAACTAATCGACTTAATCGATTAAAATCGATTACCAAATTAGTTGCCAACTAATTCAGTCGTCGATTCGTTGGTGACGTCATCACGTGTGTTTTACGCCCCGTTAAGCTCTAACTTTATTGGTCTTTGTATCGGTACTGGAGACATTTAAAAAAGATATGTCATGTATTATTGCTACAAAGACATTATATCGCAGTCTTAGTGTCGCCAACTCGTTTCTAATATGCAAAAAGACAAACAAATGCGTCTATGATGTATTTTCGATCTTTCTCTCCCCCGCCTGCTTGCGAGGGGGCGGGGCAGTTTACACACGGGCAGCTGCAACATGCAGCAACACACACACGTGGGAGATGGCGGAGAGAACGCGCTCCGAGGTGGTTAAACTTTACCCGACCTCGATGTGGAGAATGCTCGTTACCAAAAGTGGAATAAGAGTTTAGCATGTGAGGGCGGTAACACGAGCTATTTGTCTAAACATTTAGCAAAAGTGCTCCACATCCAGACGGAGGAATGCACCGGGTTCCACTGTCTTTCTAGTAGCTCTGTAGCCCCGTCCACAGTAACGTGTCCACGTCAGGTGTTCTGTATGCTAGCAGCAACACACGGAGCTAACTACATTATACAAACATAATGATTAGAGGTAACAGAGTTATTTGCGGACTTTTGGTGACAGAGCCTTCAGTGTGGCATCCCCCACCCTCTGGAACTCTCTCCCCCCCGAAATCCGCAGCGCCCCAACGCTGGACATTTTCAAAAAAGCCCTCAAAGCGCACCTTTTTACCAAGGCTTTCCCTACTGTATAGTTAGTTTAATAGGTTTATTTGTCCGCTACTTCCCCCCCCACCCCCTTAACCTGTCTGCCTTTTTTCCCCTACTCCCCCCCCCCCCTACCCGACTTGTAAAGCGACCTTGGGTTTCCTGAAAGGCGCTATAAAAATATTATATATTATTATTATTTAGTTTGTTAAAGTTTCAGCTATTCTTATATTTACAGTTGTGTCATCAGATTATTTAATACGATTTGTTAAAACACTGTTGTTTCTTTTGATGTGAAATATTATTTATTTAAATTTGAATAAAAAGCAATGTTAGTTTTGTTCACAATTTAAGTTATTTCAATAATATATTTATTTTGGAATCAAGTATTCATCTTTATTGTCTTCATTGTTAGTTTCCACATGCCTAAAACAACCTCAAGCTAAATCTAAAAGTTGATGGCTAAATAAGAGCGTTTGAGAAATTGTGCAAGGCGTACAGTAATAGTCCGAATAGTCGATTAATCGTTTCATTAATCGATGATCAAATTAGTAGTTTGTTGCAGCCCTACTCTGGACCGACAATTTTTTGGAGCTGGAAATGAAGCGGATTCCGGAGCTAAGAGCCGGCGCCGCTGCGGTGTGAACAGGAAAACCCGGCGCTTTTCAGGCTCTAGCTCCGAGCCGGAGCTGAAAAGGCGCTGGTGTGAAAGGGGCATTAGTGGTATTGACCGAAGCTCCACAGCTGTAGCTAGGCGCTGCTAATGAAAACTCAAGTGCTCAATTTGTTGGTTTTTCTTTATTATTAAGAATTGAGCAATCATATCTTCCTCTTCGAAATCCCTTGGTACTTCGCTAACACGTAGTGCCTGGGAGGGTGTGTTTGATTGTTCCCACCCTTACCTCACTTATGGACTAGGTCATGTTAGACAAGCAATCCAGTGGTTAGTTTTAGGGTCACCTCCATTGTTTTATTTTTCATTTATTCACTTTAAGAGAAAGGGATTTCAGAAACAAGTCTCACACAGGGTGTCCGCGGGGTCTTAAAAAGTATTAAAAGTTGATAAATCAATTTAGCGAAAATTAAAGCTAGTAAAAAAGTATTAAACGGCATTTTCCAAGGTATTAAGAAAGGTCCACAGCAACGACAACATGAAACACCCTTTAATTTACTGAAACAACATGTCGGGAAACCCCCTCAAGGTGGCCCCATGCAGAGCGTGCCATAAAATGCCTGCTTCTTATTTTAAGTTTCGTTGCCTTGTTCCGCTCTGTGGGGGGGGGGGGGGGGTTTATCTGCTGGTGGACTACCTGAGAGATATACAGCAGGAGAACACGCCGTCCACCCGCGGAGAATAAACAGAAGGGCAACCATGCTCCGGGTCTTCTTCGCTGCTTTTGGTGTGTTTTGTGGCGAAGCAGCGCCCTTACAGGCCTGCAATATGTACTACCGCGTTTCCAGCGGTCTAGTGTGAACGACACGTTAATGAATCGAATGCGTGTGAATGCGTTTTACTGTATGCGTCCTCGTGGGGCCGGGGTCTAAGCCAAACTATATGCAGTCACAGAGATCTGCTATTTAAAGTAAGGTCAACACATATCGACCCTAAATATAGATATTAAGAATGAGAAAAGTCCTTAACATATATATCGTTTTTTGTAAACATATGACAAATGTGTGAGGGTGATGACGTCAGAGCATCGTCCCATGTGCCGGGCTTAGCCCCGGACAGCCCCAGCCCAATTAACCCCTGGGTATTTGTGAGGGAGCTCCTATATGCCATTACCCCGCTGAAGCTCACCAACGTTTCATATATTTCATAGTTCAAAGTTTTGTCAATTGTTTTGTTTATTGGTCAAATACTGGTTTCTACTGGTTTCTGAGGAGCTTTACTGAAATGAAAGAGCACAGAAGCAACATACTGCATTAAACCTGACCTTCACAGAGAGGTTGAAGTTCATGTGGAGAGGAGGGCTTCAGTAGTCTGTCTGCACTCTGTTTAGTTGTGCTATCTTACAATCAATATAGTAAATGTGAGGTAAATTGTGTGTCGCCAATGTAACCGGTTAGAACTCGAAGTTGCGATTAGGTCTTAAAATGTATGGAAAGGGTCTTAAAAAAGGTCTTAAAAAGGTATTCAATTTGACTTCAGGATTCCTGCATATACCCTGTCACAAGTTTGGCTCGAGGTAAAATTAACAAAAGCTAACTGGTGTTAGACTATGTTCCCCCCTTCTAAACTTATGAAATAATCAATGCCCTGATAATAACATCCATCATTATGGTTTACTAATAGTTATCACTTCACTTCCTCCTCCAGCACCTGGACACAGCAGGAACCTACGCCAGGATCCTGTTTTGGACTTCAGCTCTGCCTTCAACACAAACCTCTGGCTGGAGGCTGCGCACCATCAGGACCAGAACCTCTCTCCCTCAGGACCAGAACCTCTCTCCATCAGGACCAACACCTCTCTCCATCAGGACCAGAACCTCTCTCCCTCAGGACCAGAACCTCTCTCCATCAGGACCAGAACCTCTCTCCATAAGGACCAGAACCTCTCTCCCTCAGGACCAGAACCTCTCTCCATCAGGACCAGAACCTCTCTCCATCAGGACCAGAACCTCTCTCCATAAGGACCAGAACCTCTCTCCATCAGGACCAAAACCTCTCTCCATCAGGACCAGAACCTCTCTCCATCAGGACCAAAACCTCTCTCCATCAGGACCAGAACCTCTCGCACCTCAACAAGGCCCGCCCCCCCCACTGACACTTTACCTCAGCCACAACGCAGACTCTGCATGGAGATCACAGGATGGTAAATAATGCAATGTTTAAATATTGCTTACTGCCAATATTTTATATTCTATAATTTATTGCATTCTATTTCTTAATATAGTTCGCTATCTGTGTAGTTTTTACATTTTTTTATTTGTATGTACGACACCTCCTCATACGTATGAACATACCTGGCAATAAACCCGTTTCTAATTCTGATCTTTTTGTCCTCTAGGTTGCACTGCCACGTCTACAGTAGCACAGAATGGACAGAGGAAACATGATTGGGCCTCAAGTTTTTTGCAGCCAATATAAATTATCCTACAAACTTGGGATAGGAGGGTGAGTGAACAAGCTATCCATTGGTTGGAACCTACATCCCCATTGTTAGACGTACTAAATCCTGCACACTGCTCCTTCACATTGACAATGTGAACATATGTCGCCATTTTGCCATTTCTGTTATTTTCAGTTGAATGTTTCAAAGTAATCTTAAAAAATTCAACTTACTTTTTGTTTCTACTGTTTATAAGTATGATGTTTAAATATGAAATGCTGTATTCATTAGTTGTACTATAATTCTACAAATATTTTTAAGTTTTCAGAGTAATTGTTTCCTACAGAAACATTTTGTGATGTCATTTTGTTGAACCTGTTTGATTGGAATATGTTAGAAAAAAGCTGTAAAATAACAGTATTCTAGCTCTTTAGGTTCTGTATTTATTTTAGCGTTTGATCATACAAATCTAATAAAAGAAAATGTAAAAAACTGTTTTTCTCATCAGAACTTTATTTAAGGTATTTTAATGTAACATTTTAAGACAATGGATTTTGAAAAGAGAGGAAAGTTTTCCTCTAAAATATTTAAGGACAATTTCTGTATACTAATTGCTTTTGCACTTTATTTCAGTTAAAGTATTTTACTTTAATTTTATGGTTTTTGTTTGGCAGCCTGCTGCAGTCATTTGACCGTTTTTTCCGTTTTTTTTGCCCATAGAAGTTTTAGTGCTGTACTTTTATTAAACGTTATTGACTGTAAAAAGAGCAGATACATCTGTAAAACCTGTAAAATATTTAAGGACAATTCCCGTAAATTAATGTTATAAATTCTGCAGAACCATTTTATAGAAAACAATAGCAATGTTCTATAGATTATTTTGCAGAATCTATAGTAAAATCCATAGGTACATTCTATAGAATATTTGCCAATATTCTGCAGTATATTCTACAGAAATTCTATAGAAACATCAATAGATTCTATGGAATATAGGTCACAAATTCTATGGTATTCTCCAGAACAGTTCTATAGAAAGCATCCATGGGGTTTTCTATAGGATTCTATAGACTATTTTCTACAAAAAAACCATCTACAGTGTATATTTTCTATACTATAGTATTCTATAGATTATTTCCCAGAATCTATAGTAAAACACGTAGGCAATTTCTATAGTATATCCGCAAAAATCCTGTAGTATTCTACAGAAATGTTCTATAGAATTTGTCCATAGATTTTTCTATAGATTATTTCCCAGAATCTATAGTAAAACACGTAGGCAATTTCTAGTATATCCGCAAAAATCCTGTAGTATTCTACAGAAATTTTCTATAGAATTTGTCCATAGATTTTTCTATAGTATTCTATAGATTTTTTTTGCTAAGGGAACGAGCGGATACAGATTCCATCCGACCCGACGTCAGCCCAGAATACTGGGCGGTGACGCTCCGCCTACATGGGCAAATCTGCACCTATCAGGGGAATGGGGGTTGCCACGGCCATGGTCATAGAGTGGCGAAGTCCCTCCCCTTCCGGTGGACCTCCATGGGACCTTATTTAGAAAAAAGTATGTATTGAAGTCAATGGAGAGAAAAAGATTATCTTTGATCCCGTTTGAATTGTGCCACGAATTACACACATGATGTTTGTCAATTTAAAAGATAATTTTGCAAAAAAAGGCGACGTAAAACTGTGAAGTACACATTTGTTTTTGTGAAACGTGCAATGAACTACATATCTGGTCTGCAGAACAACACACGTCACCAATATGGCCATCACTACTGTCTTGTCAACAAAACGATTGACTACCCTCACTATCACCCTCTCACCCTCACTATCACCCTCTCACCCTCACTATCACCACAATGAAACACGTCCAGAAGAACGTCATGCAGAGCTGCCTGCCTTCCTTTGATTCTCTCTGAACTGCCTGGTCTTTTTAATGTTTAATATCACCATTAGTGCAGATAGCGTGAAGTAGAACGGAATCGCAGATGCTAATGTAGCGTTAGCATTTCTCCCCCGGGCTTAAATGGTGTATTAGAGAATGATCACACCGGTGACAGTACTCTTCAGAGGGTTCACGACATATGACTACTACTCTCTGGCCGTTTAACATGTTGGGTTACTTGATGTTACTTCATGTTAAGGCTAACAAAAATGACAAGGCTGCAATGCTAACTGACGTGCTAGCTACTAGCTAGGTAGCTAACTTGATCCAGCCACTCCTGGTCCTTTCATCAGCGGGCGCTGGTGTGAAAGGGGCAATTACAGATACTGGTGGACAGGGGCTGGCTCATTCCACAATTAAGGTGTATGCAGCAGCCATCTCGTCCTGCCATGAGGGACTTGGAGGCAGGTCAGCCTTCAGTCAGCTGCTTATGTCGCGTTTTTGCAAATCAAATACATTTTATTTCTATAGCACATTTAAAAACGATTTTCGGTCGAGCCAAAGTGCTGCACATGCAGATAATAAATAACAAATTACTACCGATGTAACAGAAGACAATACATTACAACAGCAAATATAAAAATCAAACACAGGGAAGTGTCATGAGTCAGGAGTGTCAGGAGCAGGCGCCCAGTAGTGCACGCCTCCGCCCCACAGTGGGACCTGCCGGTGGTGCTCGAGGCTCTGGTCACAGAACCATTTGAGCCCCTGGAGCTCTCCTCCCTGAAAGCGCTGTCATGGAAGACAGCATTGCTACTTGCCTTGACTTCGGCCAAAAGAGTGTCCGAGCTGACCGCTCTGTCGGTGCACCCAAGCTGCCTTTTGATCCGGGGTGACCGTAGCGGGGGCGACACTCAATTCAAATTCAAAAGCTTTTATTGTCATTGTACATATATACAACGAGATTCATGGTTGCTGCTCCAGCGAGTGCTTTAAAAACAGACATATTAAAACACAAAATAAAAGGTCTGACAGTTACGACCAGCAAGTAGTGCACACAGCTTCGGATCGTCAAGTAGATGACCAGGATTAATAAATAAATAAATAGATGAATAAAATAGAATTATGATAAAATATATATATATGATAAATATTACAGTATACATAAAAACAGACCAGGATTATTGCACAGTGGGGATGTGGGAGTTATTTTGTGTGTTTAATGTCCTAATGGCCCCTGGGAAGAAACTGTGAGTCTGGAGGTGCGGGCTTTCAGTGAACGGTAGCGCCGGCCCGAGGGCAGCAGGTCGAACAGATGACGGGCTGGGTGGGATGAGTCCTTCAGGATGGAACTGGTCCTCCTGAGGCAGCGAGACCTGGTGATGTCTTCCAGGGGAGGGCAGAGGGCAGCCAGTAATCCTCTGGGCCGTGTTAATGACCCTCTGCAGAGCCTTCCTGTCGGCAGCGAGCACCCTGCATACCAAGCAGAGATGCAGTATGCTGAGGACGCTCTCAACTGTCGAGCGATAGAAGGTCACCAGCAGCTTCTGATTCAGATGGTTCTCAGACCTAACCCCTCCTTTACTCCTGAGAGCCTAAGGAGTTTGTTCAGGTCAAGGGCTATTCAGTTAGGTGGCTTTAATCTTCCACCCCATATTGAGGCCAGGGAGGCTAAGTTGCACCTCCTCTGCCCAGTGCGTGCGCTAGCATGTAGAGCTGCCATTAGACGCACTGAACAGCTGTTTGTGTGCTTTGGGGATGGTGTGGCTGGAAAAGCTCTCTCCAAGAAGCGCCTAACAGGATGGCTATGCGGGTGCATTACACATGCCTATGGACGGGCGGGGAGAGCCCTCCCCACTGGGGGCCGTGCACATTCTACACAGGCTGTGTCAAACAGCCTTATTCAGCAGCGTGAGTTTAGAAGATATATGCACGTTGGCGTCTTGGTCTACGCCAGGCTCCTTCATAAAATGTCCTTCATCGTCTGTGCTTGCCGAGGCAACGCATGACTGGTGAGAGGGGGGTGGCTGTGGGTCAGCAGGTGTCTGCCCCCCCCCCCCCCTGGACATAAAGCACTTGTGTTTTCCCATGCTCCTGGGGGACTCGGGAGACATGGTGCGCAATCAGCCCCATACAGGGCTGGAGGCAGGCTGGGAGAGCCTTCCTCACTATTGTCCATGCCCACTTTACATGGTGTGAGTGTGGGGGACGTGGTGCACTTATGTTTTCCCATGCTCCTGAGGGACCTGGGGAACATGGTGCGCGGTAGGCTCCAGACGGAGTCTCCGCACAGATCTTTTCCGTGCACACTCTACACGAGGTAAGCGTGTGTGAGTGTGCCTTATCCAAATTGCGGCCCAAACTTCTCTACGGTTACAACCGGATGGGAGTGGGGATGTAATGGATGTTAGCCAAAAGCCGGTCAGGGACGGTGTGGTGGGTCGATGTTTTTGGATGACAGGGCGTGTATACATCGGAGCTCCGCCCACTGTACCCATAGAGTCCAGTAGAGGGCGGAGCCTGTGTGAAATAACAGGGGGTTACGTATTGTAACCCTAGGCATATAAGCACAGGCGGAGCCATTTGTGAGCCTGTTGCGAACCTTTGTGTGGTCTCAATAGCCATGCAGTAAGCAGTGTGCTATGGACAGGATATTCAAGTGTACTTGAATGGCATCTGTTTGTTTTAGTCAAGATTATGCTAAAATATACTTTTTATACTATATTTAAGTTCCCTATGAAGAGCCAACCTTCAATTTAGAAAATTCCCAGTTTATTCCCGTTAATTCCCGTGGAAAGTTTCCATCTTTGAAAATGCCAGGAATGTTGCAACCCTAGTAGGTAGTGAGATGGAGTTTGTAGGATTCATGGTGAACTGTGAAGGATGATTTCAGGTTAGGCGTTCAAGCT
>NC_047516.1:84728-99922 GCF_902827115.2 Pseudochaenichthys georgianus
TACAATTCTACATGGTATATGCTCATTATATCATGGCTAAGAACCAATCAGATTGCTTGATTTGACTAGTCCGTTTTATAAAGGTTGATAATATCACTCAAACAAAACCAAGGTAAGTTTATTTTAATAGCACATTTAGGCAACAAATTAATTCACATTGCTTTATGAAAAACATAAATGGTAAAAAAAAGCTTTACTGTAACTGCTACTTCATTCTCACCGTCATCATATACAGGCCACCAAAATCAATGAAGTGGAATTAATGGCTAAACCAGGCTAAAGACTAAGGGTGACCGTGCCTTTGAGGCGGTGGCTCCAAGGCTTTGGAACAAACTCCCCCAGATAATAAAAACCTCTGCCTCAATAGAGATTTGTAAGGGGCAGTTAAAGACCCACCTGTTCCGACGCTCCTTTGGGTCGTCGGAGGAGATGAATTAGTAGCTGTCTTTTTATTGGTGCTTTATCGTATGTTTTATCCTATGTATTACCTGCTGCTGTTTTATGCCTTTTATTCTACATTTTATAGTTGTACTTTGAATTGTGTCCTGTGTACTGTACTGTAAAGCACTTTGTACATCCGTTTTGAGAAGGGTGCTATATAAATATAGTTTTACTTACTTACTAATGTTATGTCAATCATCAAATAGCTAATTAAGAATCATGAACCGGACTTTCCTATCCTAGCAGAAGTCTAACTTGACAGTGATGGCAAACATTTAAGAATATATACTTCAGAGCTAGGTGCTTTGTTTGTTATTTTCTCTACATTTCACCATAGTAAGTATTTATTATATTGGTTGATGAAATATTTAGAAAGATATATGTTTATCATAATTACCCATAAAGAAATAAAAGGTTTTTGTAAATAGCATTGATTAACTTCAATAGGGCACTCCATTTGTACCCCCTATATATTTTTTATTCGATACAAATATAAATAAACAATATGGAAATTATCTTTAGTAGGATGGCTTAACTTTCTTGCGCTCAAACAAGAATTTTCGTATCTCTTTTGACTGCACACCATAAATGATGGGGTTAAGGCTGCCAGGGACAATATGGAACAAAATGCAAGTGAGTTTTCTGTAGTCTGAGTACTGAGGGAATCGATGCAGCACAATGTTAGAAATTCCACTAAAAATCATGATCATATACACAACCAGGTGAGTGCTGCAGGTTTTCAAAGCTTTACTGTTCAGAGACTTATTCTTACTAGTTAGACAGACTACAGTTATCTTAGTATAGGTGATTATTGTGCTCCCAATTGAAGATGTGAAAAGGACTACAGTGAAAGTGAGGCCATAGACATTATTAATAAACACACTCTCACAGGACAGTTTAAACAGCCCGGCATTGTCACAGTAAGGGCTTTCAATCATAGTCCTGCATCGATTGAGCCGTAGTGTCAGACCGAGCAGAATCCCGACCAAAACAAAGGCTACTCCCCAGGCAGAAACTGTCAGCTTGATCACCATCTTGTTTGTCATTATAGCAGCATAGCGCAGAGGATTACAGATAGCCACATATCTATCAAAAGCCATAATCATGAGCACGGTCACACTAGTGGTACCAAACATATGTGAGGTAAAAGCTTGGAGCACACACTCATAATAACTGATAAGGCGTTCAGATGGAGGCCTCAACATGTCTATAAGCAAACGGGGCACCAAGATAGAGTTTCCAAGAATATCATTAAAGGGCAGGTTGCAAAAAAGTAGATACATGGGCTGGTGAAGGTTTTTGTCAAGGAAAACCAGAACAACAATTCCCACATTTGCGACAATTATAAATAAATATGAGAAAAGGAAACAGACAAAGACAAAGTACATGGACTCTTTCGAAACATTGAACCCCTCCAGCTGGAGTGTAAGGCTATTGTAGGTGTAGTTTCCCATCATCCTAGAAGAACAAAACAAATGATCAAAGACAATTTTTCTTTGAAGAGGAACCAAAATGTTTGTATTTTCCTGAATTTACCAGATATTAGTCAATGGTATTTTATTGCACAATACATTGTTTTAAGGTAGTATGCTTTACTTCTGCCCTTTCTCTATCTGGAAGAATCAGAAATTATTTTAAAAAGTGGTGACATTTGTGACACAACAGCTTGAATACTACCTTCCTTTTGTGTCTCTCGTTCCGATCGGTCTTCTCTTTTTGTGTCTCCTACCCTGCTGGTAAAGCCCATCAGCACTGAAAGTTGTTTACCGTTGCACTCTTTTGTAGACGTGATTTTTACTTTAGGGAATTCATTTATCAATACTTTGGAATCAACAAGCTGTGACCCTATTCTATCCTCAATTGCACCACAGATTTGACATTTTTTGTAAAATGACAGCCCACACAACACAGTCCTAGAAAAAATTACCAAAGTAAAGGAATCATTAAGAATTGATAACATCAGTATCTAAGACAGGCCGTCATCAGAAACTGAATAACAGTATAAGAAGGGTATTATTGAGCAAAGTTGCCAAGGGAACTATGTCAACATTGAAAGGTATTGTGAGCTTCAGATGCCTACTGGTTTGGTTGTGCATATAATCAGTTATTATATTTCCAGGTCCTTCACCACATAAGATAAGAAGTACTTTATTGATCACTTGCAGCTTTATTAAACATATTAGTTAACAGTTGATGGCGCTGTGGCAGTTCTTTAAAGGCTTGTACATACTATAAATATTCTCTTTTAGTGGACCAGTGTGGTCATGCCATAGTGCACATGGTTTAATTCATACTAACTGGAGGGTCTACATTGATCTTGATTTTCACGCATACACAATAAAAACTCAACTGGAGTTGGTGGCGGCGTTTTTAGTGCAAGGCCACCTTTTTTAAAAACAAACACTTTTTTTCTTCTTCTTGGCAAACAAACTAAATGTGGAAGAGCTCCCAACTGGACTTGTCATACAAAGTGTAAAAAGTACACCCTCTAAAGCAGGGGTGTCAAACTCAAGGCCCGGGGGCCAAATCCGGCCCGCGACTTCATTTCATGTGGCCCCACAAGAGCTTGCAAATAATATAATAAGTTTATTATACGGTTACATGCCGCTTTAGAGAAGCACATTGCCCATAAACTACATGTCCCACAATGCATCTCAATGCACTTTTTTTCCAAAATGTCACTTTTTTAGTTTTTCCAGAATTTGGCTTTTCTTTTTAAATCATTTTGTGACATGCGCACTGAAGAGACTTGCAATTGTTTGCCCAGACTTCTGCTTTCAGACGTAGTTAATTATGAAGTTATTACCCTATCCGATAATAAACCAATGCAGAGGCAATAATGTAATATAATACATTATTTAATATTAAATATTTATATATTTATTCTTATATAGTCTTATATATAAAACCGGCCCTTTGAGTGCAACCATGATGTTAATGTGGCCCGAGTTGAAATTGAGTTTGACACCCCTGCTCTAAATGAAAAAAAAAGGTCCGCTACTGAGGGAGGCTGGCAACAGGAGCTCAATAGTAGGATGTCACGTGATATTTATTTATACAGAATTGAAGCAACAGATGACATTAAACAAGTATCGGTTGAATACAAACTAAAGTAAAGACAGGCGTGTGTATGTGTAACCTAGGTGTAAACAACAGATTACAGGTAATTGTACGATATAGAGGGCTGGATAGAAACCACACAATCCGTACCCATTGTAATGGCAATTGTTAGGGAGACGAGTATCATATATAGTTTGAATCTAATGCAATCTAACCCTTTTTTTAAATAAACCATTGGTTAATTCGAGGATATTTAGTCAGGTTTTTAGAATGTCAAAGCACTGGTGAAAGTTACTGATTGATGAAAAGGACTGTTAAATCAGTTTTTAACAAGTCTAAAGGTGAACCCATATATATATATATATATATATATATATATTGTAATAAGAAGTACAAAAAGTAATAAAACAAAGACAGGGCCACTTTATTAGTACATATCAGCTACAAGTCAATTTGTGGTTAACATGGAAAAAATATGGAAAACATCAAGACATAAAGCAATGAGCAGAATAATCCCATTTTAAAAGGACAGTTAAATATAATCAAAACTGTTAAGGGATAATAAATAGAAAATAAATCTCAACCGACCAAGACTCGGAGAAGCAACTCAACTTTCAAATTGTATTGTTAGATGTTAGCCCACCTTAAATGATCTTTAGCAGGAGTTTGTTGTGACTTCGAAGGTTACCCCACTTTGAATTTCACCTTAATCAACAGGTTGCAAGCAGGAAACAGGGACTTGGCGTGAGTCTTGAAGAGGTTTAGCATCTAATCACCAACAGATAAACTATAACTACACTGGGCGGTGGTGGCGAAGTCCATAGGGACTTGGCTTGGCAACTGGAAGGTCATCAGTTCAAGTCCCGGCCAAGTGACCAAGACCAAGTGCTACCGAGGTGTCCCTGAGCAAGGCACCGTTCCCTACACTGCTCCCCGGGCGCCGTTCAAAATGGCAGCCCACTGCTCCTAACACTAGGATGGGTCAAATGCAGAGAAAAAATTTCCCCACGGGGATTATAAAGTATATCAAAATCAAAAAAAAAATCACTGCGCTGCGCTATGTTCAAAGCTATAATTCTACTTCTACTTCATATTCACTGAGAAATCAATATGGTACTATAGTATAGAGACAATAAGGTTGTTAATCATCAACAAGAACTAGTCTCTTCTTTCCTAACATATTTCTAGCTTAATAGTGATGGCACAATTGTAGAAAACACACATCAGAACTAGGCAAGTGGTTATGATCATTTCTACATTTAACCACATAGAATATGTATTATCTGGGATTATAAAACATGAAGATGCATATCACTATGACAATTATCTAAAATAAATGCCTTGGTAATTGTTTTTGAATTACCACTAGTGAAATTATATATTTATACCTTTCTTTTATCAAGCTGTAAGAGGGACTGTCATGAGTTGCAAACAAAATATCAGCCTTTTCACGTTAAATATTTTTTGTATTAATACGTTTATAAATAAACATTGGAAATTGTCTTTAGAAGGATGACGTAATTTTCTTGGGCTGTAACCACTTAGTCAAGAATCTTCGTACCTCTTTTGACTGCACACCATAAATGATGGGGTTGAGGCTGCCGGGAACAATATGAAATAAAATGCTACAGAGTTTTCTGTGGTCAGAGTACTGAGGGAAACGATGCAGAGCAATAATAGACATTCCACTAAAAATCATGATCATATACACAACCAGGTGAGTGCTGCAGGTCTTCAAGGCTTTACTGTTCAAAGACTTGTTATTACTGGTGAGACAGACTACAGTTATCTTAGTATAGGTGATAATTGTGCTCCCAATTGAAGCTGTGAACAGGACTACAGTGAAAGTGAGGCCATAGACATTATTAATAAACACACTCTCACAGGACAGTTTAAACAGACCGGCATTGTCACAGTAAGGGCTTTCAATCATAGTCCTGCATCGGTTCAGTCGTATGGTCAGACCGAGAAGAATCCCGACCAAAACCAAGGCTACTCCCCAGGCAGAAACTGTCAGCTTGATCACCATCTTGTTTGTCATTATAGCAGCATAGCGCAGAGGATTACAGATAGCCACATATCTGTCAAAAGCCATAATCATGAGCACTGTCATACTAGCGGTACCAAACATATGTGAGGTAAACGCTTGGATCACACATTCATAATAACTGATAAGGCGTTCAGATGGAGGCCTCAACATGTCCATAAGCAAACGGGGAATCAGGATAGAGTTTCCAAGAATATCATTAAAGGGCAGGTTGCAAAAAAGTAGATACATGGGCTGGTGAAGGTTTTTGTCAAGGAAAACCAGAACAACAATTCCCACATTTGCAACAATTATAAAAATATAGCAGAAAAGAAAAAACAGATAGACAGAGAACACAGACTCTTCCGAGACATTAAAACCCTCCAGCTGGAGTTTAAGGCTGTTATACGTGTAGTTGTCCATCAACCTGAAACTGAAAACAAAACAATCAGGGATCATATCATAAGAGAGAGAGGGTACAGATAGTGAACAGCATATATATATATATATAGTATAGTATAAGAACATACACTTCCCTTACATTAACAGATATTCTGGTTTATTATATTCTGTTGCACGAAAGATCATTTAAGGAAGTAGCCTATGTGCTTTCTTTTTCTCCTTGTTTCTTTAGCTGCTGAAAGAAGAAAGGTGTCAGAAATGATTCCCAAAAAGTTGTGAAATGTGTTAAACAGTTGTTAGATCCATACCTTTTTGTCTCAAGTTCTTCAGTTTTTTCTTGAATCTCCTACCCTGCTGGTAAAACCCAACGACACTGACACGTTTTTCGCTGTTGCACTCTTTTGTACATGTAGATTTGAACATTAGGGAATTCGCCTATAATGCGTATGTAGCAGAGGCTGTCAACAGAAACTGAAAGACTGCAAGGAGGGGATTATTGAGGAAAGTTGCCAGTAGATCCTTGACAACCTTAATATAAAGGACCTTTCAGCTTTAAACGCGCTACATTGATTTGGCTTTGCATATAATAACAGTTACGAAGGTGCTTTCCCAGTTTCAGCTTCAAGAAAGATATAATTGCCCGGCTTATCCTTAAATCAGCAATGAGGTAGTGTTAATTTCGTTTACTAAAACTATGACGAAATATGTTCGTCAACAACCTTTTTTTCCATGACGAAAACGAGACGATGACGAGACGGCACCGACGGCAGTAAACAATAACTGTAACGAAATCATCATGCAATATCGTTGACGAAAAGTGACGAGACGAAAATGTAGTTTACTAAATAAAAACTATGCCAAAATCTCTCTTTACTTTCGATGACCAAAAATGAGGAGACGAAATATTATCAAAGATAATGTAACATCTCTGATAGTCAGTTTTTCTCCCAGCAGTTCCATTTCCGGTGCTGCGCTGGGCAGAAGCTGTGTGTGTCTGCGGTGCGCGCGGCGGTATATTTGAATTACACCGGGCAGCGGCACACTGTGAACTGTCAGGAAGACTCGGGTCTAACTCATGGACTAACTCATGGACTAACTCATGGTCTAACTCATGGACTAACTCATGGACTAACTCATGGACTAACTCATGGACTAACTCATGGACTAACTCATGGTCTGACTCGTGGTCTGACTCATGGTCTAACTAACCTTATTTAACAGAAAATAAAATGGCAACAACAGGGCTTGGGAGCAGTGGTCGCACTCGCGTTAACCGAATACCCCCCCCCCGTCAGCGCGAGTGAGTGATAAATTGTGCACTCGACGGATAATAATGGATTATGACGGAAATGTTACGATCCTGTCCGTCAAAATGACTGACAACGGAAAAGTCTAAAGCCACCACTGCTTGGGAGAAAGAAACGATGTGATATTTTGGCCCTTTTTCGCTACAATGAGGCGGAGAAAAAAAGCGAATGCATTGTTTTATCAGAAGGGAAGCAATGTGGCCATACCACAGCTGGTACAAACACCACAAACCTGACAAGATACTCTCTGCAAAGCTGCTTTCTTAATCAACCTGTGTTTTTCATCAAATAAGGACAAGATATAATCTTATTGTGAAATACGTTTGACTAAAATGACACATTTTTTGGTTTTGGCTAGACTAGTTTGACTGAAATGTTCTATATAATCTGATGACTAAAAAAGACTCAACAGTTTTCATTGACAAAAGTAGACTAAAATAACTTGTTTTCTTTGACTAAAATAAGACTAAAATGCTCAGACTTTTAGTCGACTAAATCTTGACTAAAATGTTTACTGTTTTAGTCGACTAAAATGCTCAGACTTTTAGTCGACTAAAACTTGACTAAATAAAAACAGGATGAAGGTGACTAAATATGACTAAAACTAAAAAGAACATTTCACACAGGACTAACACTAAATAAAAAAATAGCTGACGAAATTAACATTACAATGAGGTTGATAGTTTGTGGAGTTGAGGTGTGATGCAGCGGAGTGGACAGCTAGCGGCACAACATGCATCCACATGCTACTAAATGCGGCCATTCCCTTAATCATAACTTTAAAGGCTCGTAAATATTTTAGTTTTCAGTTGCTGTGGACCGCTGTGGTCATGCGGATGTGCAAGCAGTTCAAGATTCAAAGGTTTGAATGTCATATGCACATAAGCTACGGTGTAGAAATGGCAATGAAAATATTAGGACCCGAGCTCCTCCAATAATGAAACGTATATAATAAAATATTTAGAAAAATAAATAAATTGCAAGATAACAACAGATGAATGTTTATCGAGGCACTTAACAGAGCTCAGGTGTTTAGCATTCTTATAGCCTGTGGTATAAAACTGTCCCTGAGTCTGGTGGTTTTAGTCCGGATACTGCGGTACCGCCTGCCAGACGTCAGCTGACAGAACAGTTTGTTGCTGAGGTGGTGGGCTGTAGGCTTCACGCTATTCTGCAGTGCGCGGGAATGTGTGAACTGAAAGTATACCCTTAAAAATAAGTACAACCTGTAACAGGATGGCTATTGGAAGCCAGGAAGACCACTTTGTTTCCCATAACAAATCATTTTTTTAAAAAAGTATAAAGTAAGGTCTGCTTAAAACAGGATATATATAACTTTAGAGTAGACAACAGATTTGTGAGGTCATTGTAAGATATAAAGGGCTGGTTAGAAACCAGATGATGGTAATGGCAATGGTTTGGGAGACGGGTATCGTATTTGGCTTTAATTTTAAACGGAAATATTAGATACAGAGAAAGGCACTTTACGAAAAATATTATATTAAAAATCAAACAGTTTTGGGATTTTCTTTACATAACAATAGTTTATTTGAAGATTTCCTGTCAAGATTTAGAAAGCGGCTCAGAGACAGCACTGGTGGGAGTTACAAATGACCTTCTAATTGTATCAGACAAGGTATTAGTGCTGTATTCAACAACTTTCACCAGCACACTTTATAGCAGAGACTGGAAAATGTAATTGTCATTAAATGAATCTCACTAATCTATTATATTAATTTGAGAGATCTCCATTTGTACTGTACGTGTTATTGATGAATCGTCAATATAATAAAAGTAATCCTATAGTCAAGCAAGGCTCTGTACTTGGACCTTTTTTATTCACCTTCCTTTAGGCAATATAATGATTAAAGACTGCATAACCTTTAATTGTCGATTAGATGATACCGAGTTATGTCTGTCTGTCATGTCAGATTAAAGTATGTCAACTAAACATCAAGCACGCCTCAATGACATGGAAGCCTAAATCACCTGAAATGTTTAGATGTTCTACACAGAAATGATTATACTTTGTCACAAACAACTTCCAAACAATAAAGATATAGTTAGTTTGGCCAGGTATTACCCTGGCTTCAAGAATTATCACCAAGGAATCTTTGTTAAGATATGTTCTTAACTGGAACATTAAAAACAACTTTAGGGACTGCCTCCAATCAAATATATGTGACGTCACAAAAACCAGGCACATCCTGTCTCAGAAATCGGCAGGACAACTTTTTTTAATGTATTTTTTCGTTTTTTGGTGGAATAATGTTACTCTTTAGTATCAGGCCGCCCCAATAACTCATTTAGGCCCTCTGCAACTTTTATTGTTGAGTCAAATTGATTGATTGTGATTTTCTGCGTTGTAATTGTAACTCAGTTTTTCCTTAGCTGCTGCGAGGGCCTGAAGACAGAGCGTATCGTGTGCCGTACATATTGTTAAGCCCCTTCAGGCAGAAGTAGGATATATTCTATACGTGATGTACTAATGCAGAACAAAGGTGGGTTTGCATTTAATAGCCATGCTTATCATATTAAAACAGTTTTTCTATAAAATGACTCTTGGTATTTATTGTACATATTTTGCAAGGACTGTGCAACCTTTATTACTGCATACAGTTCAAAGTGATCATGCACTGTGTACTTTAAAAGGAAGAAACTCAGTAGCACATTATATGATGTGTTGAACACAAGAAAACAGAACACACAATACATGGAACTGTTCATTACTACTTTGCAAAAACTTTCTTGGATCTAAAGACATTGGAAAAAAACATTCGTATCTCCTTTGACTGGAGACCATAAACGATGGGGTTAAGGCTGCCGGGAACGATATGAAAAAAAACAGTACACATTTTTCTGTAGTATGTATACTGAGGGAAACGATGCAGAGCAATAATAGACATCCCACTAAAAATCATAACTAGATACACAACCAGGTGTGTGCTGCAGGTCTTCAGAGCTTTACTGTTCAAAGACTTGCTCTTACTGGTGAGACAGACTACAGTTATCTTAGTATAGGTGATAACCATAGTGCCGATTGAAGCTGTCAACAGGACTACAGTGAAAGTGAGGCCATAGACATTATTAATAAACACACTCTCACAGGACAGTTTAAAAAGTGCAGCATTGTCACAGTAATAGCTTTCAATCATAGTCCTGCATCGATTCAGTCGTATGGTCAGCCCGAGCAGAATCCCGACCAAAACCAAGGCTACTCCCCAGGCAGAAACTGTCAGCTTGATCACCATCTTGTTTGTCATTATTGTATGATAGCGCAGAGGATTACAGATAGCCACATATCTATCAAAAGCCATAATTATCAGCACTGTGTGAGCTGTGGTACCAAACATGTGTGTAGTAAAAGCTTGGAGCACACATTCGTAATAACTGATGATGCGCTCAGAGGGAGGCCTCAACATGTCCATAAGCAGACGGGGCACCAAGATAGAGTTTCCAAGTAAATCACTGAATAACAGGTTACACAAAAGTAGATACATGGGCTGGTGAAGGTTGTTGTCCATGCAAACCAGAACGGCAATGCCTATACTTGCAAACATTATAAATAAGTAGGATAAAAAGATAACAACAAACACATGGTGCATAGAATCATCTGGGACATTCAATCCCTCAAGCTGTAACATGAAGCTGTTGTAGGTGAAGTTTTCCATCATCCTGAAAAAACAAAGACATGTCTAAGTTCTAGTGTGGTATTAACCACAACAGCACCATGAGGCTTTGGGATATCCATATTATTAAATATATCATATTTTTTACATTTATATTTGTTTTTTTTCTTCAAAAATGTTAATCTATGTTTTCTCTTAGTAAGTTTATCATGAAAGTAGCAACAATATAGAAATAAGGTATACAGTAGAACATAAAGTATTGTAGGGAAACATGTAGATGAGTAAAAACCTTCTTTGAGTGGCTGTGCTTCCAATCATTCGACTTCTCCTCTTGTGTCACCCTGTCCATTGCTGGCAATATCCAACAGGTGTGCTCTTTTAAAATGTCCTAAAGACGTGTTTCCATCTGTAGGGAATGTGTGATGCAAGGCCTACACGTTTTAATCCTTGCCTCTCAACTTTTAATAAGCTACAATGTACAACTTTCACCACCCACGACAAGAAAGGGAACCGTTTCCCGTTTTCCTGAGTCTGAAATTGATAACCATCCGCTCTAAACATGCTGCATGGAATGCCCTTTTAACAAAGAACATGTACGTGGAAAAAAATGACTTGCTTAAATCCCTGTCCCAGGCATGCAAGCTGTATTGCATATTCCCAGTCACTACATGCAAAGTAAGTCACACTTTGTAACGGTGTTGAAGTTGTTTTAGTCCCTTTTTAAAGTAGAAGGGCCTCCATCTCATTTGTTGGGAGTTATCTTTATAAAGTACAACAGTTGAAAAAGGGAGGAGGATATTATCTTTTTAATTGTTGGATAGAAAGTAAAGGGCTTGCATTGTCCTGGAAGTAATGTGTACCAAACTCAAAAGATAAAGTCTGACATGTTGTTGATTGATATTTTGTCAGAGGATGTAGCAGACGGGTGTTGTGGTCCTCTTTGTTGGCTTATTCTCCTTATTCTTATCCAATTCGAAACAGACCCTACCGACTTGCCCTTTTAAAAACTTCTTACAATTTCAGTTTTCACGTTGGTCAGGTTTGTGTTCTTTGATGTTCTTTAATTCTCTAGCCTTTAGACTAGCTATATATTTTCTTATGGCAGCAAGTATTTCATCTTTGACAACTTCTTTCGTATTCTACATACTGATGTTTTAGTCGATGAAAAATGACATTTTAGTCAAAAATGTTTTCTCTCTTTAAACCAATTCAGTTAGGCAAATACAGGTTTCTGAAATCGGAATCAATGGGACAGCATCAAGTGTTGAAATTCGTAAAGCAACATTTCACTCTCTTAACACTTTACTTGTGTAATATCTAGGGATGGGTATTGTTAAGGTTTTTTACAGTACTACTAGTCTTAGTCTCTGGGTTCGAGTTACCACCCTGATGATACTGTAGAAGAATGCGACGTATCGTAAGTTTGGTACACATTACTGTTTTTCAGAGTTGAAATCTAAAACGTATTGTTCATTTTTTTTTGTTAGACCACAGGCACAATCCACGCACCGTGACGTAAAGTACATTGTTTTTGAAAGCTGCCTCAGACAGCCGTTTGAAAAATGTCCGGTGTGTAAGACAGACTGTGATGTCCAAACAAGAAAAGTGGGGACCTATGTGGCGTTCACACAGCGTTGTTCAAACTGCAGTTACTTCAGAAAATGGGAGAGCCAGCCCGTCATCGGAAGTACCCCGGTTGGCAACTTACAATTATCCGCTGCTACATACTTCACTGGGGGTTCCTTCTTCCAACTACGAAAGGTATTTTACCATCTCTAACATCTATAGCATATGAAAAATGACAGCAGTGGACTTTTTCAAAAACGTTTCCTTTTTTTCGATTTATTCATAGATATGCAGCTGGAGATCATCGGGTATGGGACCTTCAGGAGGCATGCTAAGAGTTACCTGGAGCCTGCTATTATCCACAAGTGGAACACTGAGCAGCAGCAGAATTTCGATAATCTACAACAACAGGGGGGAAAGGTCGCAGTCGCAGGAGATATGAGAGCAGACTCTCCAGGTAAGCAGAAACAGACAAGACAGTCTAGTGCCAGAGTTACTGGTGTATGTTACAATTCATCTACTTATCCATTGAAGTTCTGTTGAAAAGCCTTGAAACCTCCTGTATTATATTTTCTTCAGGACACTCGGCTAAGTTCGGTAGCTACACACTCATGAACCTGGGAAGCAACACCATTCTGGACTTCCAGCTTGTTCAGGTGTGATTCTCTTTCTGGGTGCTATCATGTTAGGCTTGCTGGCTGTTGATGCTTCTGTGTATCTATGCCCTATTTGTTATTCCCCAACAGAGCAATGAAGTAGGTTTGTTTGCAGGTAATACACTGTATACTTTATTCTGTAGCATCTTGTAACACAGTCACTGTTTAGTGGCATGAGGGTTTTATTCTGTCATAACACAAAGTCTCATTTTATGTTGCTATTCTATAGGTTGTGTCTGGCAGCAATGCATCACGACGAGAATGCTGGGCGTGACCAAGCGACAACTGCTGCAGGACAACTTGTCTTCAAATTGGCTTATCCAAAATCAAAGAGGGGAGAGTGTACGGTCAAGCCTGTTAAGAACGGCCCTACATACAGTAAGTTGTGAAATATTTGTTTTTATTTTTATTATTATTAACAGAACTTACATTTCAAATGATTAAAGATACAATGAACAATAAAAGTATTACATTAAATACAAAAAGTGAATAACAATAACAAATTATTTATACAATGCTTTCTTTTTCAGTCTATGTGGATGAGCTGACGAGGCTTGTGTTTCACAGAAGTCTTTCTGGACCCTACACCATTTGCGGACGAGCTGAAACGCATCCACGTCCCAGAGGACCTATCAACTCAATTTGACCGGCCCCCCAAGGAGGAAATGATTGGCTCCCGTTTCCCCCCAAAGGAGGTCAAAATCCTACATGTTGTCCGGCCAGATCTGGAAACTCCTGGCGGATCCGGAGCACAACACACGACGGAATCACCGCTCTGATGCCTCGCCCTAAATATCCCCAGCACCAGCTTCCGAAGCTACGATACGCAAGATATCGAAAACGCCTATCAGGAGAGGAATGGATGATGTACAGTGTATACATATACATTCACACATTTTGTACATTTGTAAAAATAAAGTTTGATGGAAATACTTAGTAGCCTTTCTTTCCTGAATTATTTGCTCCTATAACATATCATTCATATATAGCAAACCATGATTTGATTCTTCATCAAACGGTAGTAGTTTATTACAGGTAACAATAACTTACTCTTCTTCCGTTGTATTTGTCAAAGGTCCGAAACTGTATTTATAAATATTGTGGAGATTCTGCAGGGTGCATGGGTTCAAGCAGGCTCTAGTCCTGGGTGGTCAACCATGCAGTTAATGGGTTCTGGAACTTGCAGCATGCGTGTTACAACCTATGAAGGTAAGATGTGTTGCAAAACACGTTTAGCAATTAAACCAACTATGGGAGAGGTTTACAAAATAAACATTCAATCACAAAGGAAGTAATAAAAGTGCATATAATAGTCTATTGACTTGAAAAATATGTATGCTGTATATCTTGGTATATGTGTGTTGGTGTTTTCAGCTAGCGGCCGACATAATGTAACTAAGCTAGCTGGCTGTCATCAACAACCAGAACATCTGGACTACAGAACTCACCCTCCCCTCAGTACCATCCTTCGAATTCCTCGCCTTCAAAGCCCCTCCCTCACTGACAGTTATCCTCATTTACCACCCCCCCAAACCACACCCCTCCTTCCTCTCTGATCTCACTGAACTCCCCACCATTGCTTCATCCCTCTCCCCACGTCTGTTACTCCTCGGCGACCTCAACATCCACATGGACTCCCCCACCTGCAAAGTCGCTTCTGAATTCTCCTCCCTTCTGGACAATTTCTCATTTACCCAATATGTCACCTTCCCCACCCATGATAAAGGACACCTTGTCTGCTCCACCAACCTCCTAGTACTCGATCTCCACCCCTGCCCCTTTCCCCTCTCTGACCACAAACTCATACAGTTCACCATCGCCTCCCCCGTCCACCCCCCCCCCCATCCAGGAACATCACTTTCCGTAATTTATGCTCTTTCGATCCCCAGCACCTCGTGCTATCCTCTACTCTCCCCCTGGACTCGAACCTCAGCTCACCCGATGAACAACTCAACCACCTTAATTCCACCCTACTCGCGTCCCTCAACAGCCTGGCCCCCCTCAAAAGGAAAAATGTCACTTTGAAAACCTCCTCACCCTGGTTCACCCCTGCACTCCGTAAGCTGAAGCAAACCGGCCGCCAGCTTGAACGCCTAACCATGAAATC